>NC_089792.1:25614599-25677099 GCF_040412425.1 Macrobrachium rosenbergii | reverse complement strand
GCAAGTAAGGGAAGCAGTTACAGTGGCATGAATAGATATTCAGGCAAGAGGAGTATAAGGAAAAAAAATCGTATTGAGAAAGTTAACAAGTTTCGTGGTAAGAAAAACGAAGGATAACAAGAGTTGTGAATAATAAAAAAAAAGTATTCAGAACACTTGGAAAAGATGAAAGAACGTGAAGTCAAAAGGCCTTGAAGAAGAGAGGTACTGTAAATCTTAAGAAGAGAACAGATGATAAAAGTCCTGGGATAAGTAGGAGAAAGGTGAACAAGCAAAAACGTCTAAGAATGAAGGGGTGCTGGGATCTCAGGACGAAGCAAGCATGGAAAGAAGATACATTTGAAGGAAGGTCACTAACTATTATGAACCTATGGGTGGAGAAGTATGAAGTCTGATGGGGAAATACAGTACATCTTAGGGAAAAAAAAAAGTTGAGGAATATACAGTATGTCATGATCAAAAGCTATCTTGCGTGGAGGGGTAAAAGTCGCATGAAAAACACGTAGGAAGAGAAAGAGAGAAGAGATGACTTCCAAAGCGAAAACCCTTGGAAACTACAACACCATAATAACAAACAAAACCTACTCTTGAATGTGATGTGTAGTACTTTGGGGCCAAGTATAAACCGGAGAGAACTGATGTTAATGCTTACAGAAATGTGAAATCTTGTTCTCAGCTTAACTTAACGAAATGTCAAATCTAGGAATAAAACCATTTCAAACCAGCGTCATTTGAACTTCTTGTGATATAAAAATTTTAGATTTTAGCATTAATGGAACTGGATGCTAGAACAGGCCTCAACAAAATTATCGTAATGAATAAACACGGTAAAAGCAAATCTCTCAAAAGGATGTTTCTTTTCCTTCTCAGACAACTCCCTGGGTTTTTGTGATATCAAAATGAGGAGCTTATTTCTCAAAATTCAACGCGATTATATGTGTAACATAGGGGGCAGACGGACAATGGTAATTTATACATAATATCTTTACCCATGCAGATATAAATACCAACGGCTGCTGGTGAATCTCATAGTCTAATCATATATCAGCCAACATCTGTCAGATTGCCTATTTCGAGACTCTTCCTCAACTACTGTTTAGGCTGCAATCAAAACTGCAGCTGGCCACATAAAAACACTTTTCACATACCCAATTCACTGTCAAATAAAGATTGTATCCAGTAAAATAAAAATAAGAATACCGTCACACAGTACCTTAAAGATGCAACAGCACCAAGCAGAGCGCACACCTGTTCAAGGATAAATTTTCTATCAATGGATCTAGATCACGAACTTTAATTGACTAATCTTCGGCTTAAAAACGTCCCACCCTAACATTTCATGAGAATGTTTGTATAAGAGCTGACATATTTCCACTAAGAGATGGAAATACCTATATATAACACACTCGATACTTTAAACTAATGAATTCGTCTTTGTCTTCTGGTCAACCTTCTTATAAAGTTGGTAATGATTCGTCTATATCTCTCTAAATTACTGTACACTGCTAACATGAGAATAAAACCGTTAATGAACTTCGGTTTAATGATAATGCTATTGGGACAGAGCTGCAACTGGAGGTTTGGTCCAAACCTATATCTCTCAACAAAATTCAAACACAACTATCAATGTTACATAATATAAAAACTTCAAAAATTCAGCTGAACAATAATTGTAACTCGAAAACAAGATAATGTAAAGGTTTGAACTGTAAATGGTGACTCATAATGGATTCGATAGTCCAGTTAAGTTTGAATTTGCAAAAAGAAAATAAAACAAGAGATTCATTTCCATGAATACTGGAGATTAATACCAACAAAATTCGAAAATAGTGCGATTCCCACAAACGATTTCAAAATTTTTACACAACTGGATAACATGAACGTATTGCTCGTGTTATCGTAACCTACCCGGTGTATAGTATGTCTAATCATGGCCCTCTCAATTAAGAAAGCTAGAAATTCATTCAAACACCTCAAACTTAAAATGAATGAAATTAAAGGCAGCGGGTTCAGGTTCTGCTAAAGAGAATGGTCTTGGGATGCAAGTAAGCCTCTCTCTCTCTCTCTCTCTCTCTCTCTCTCTCTCTCTCTCTCTCTCTCTCTCTCTCTCTCTCACAGCTACTTCGATGTATAAGTGAGCTCAACCGATTTTAATCGGGAGAAAATCTGCAGGTGAATAATGAGAACAAATCTAGTTTTATTTGGTTTCGATATAAGCAAGTGGCTATCCATAGCGTCGCTAAGCTTGCAAATGTAGTGCCACAAGCATATACACAGCACACAAAAAGTGGGAAAATATCAGTTTATGATGAAGTAGAATCAACCAAAAGGCGAGAACGAGTTCAGATGTTATCAGCCTGAGATACAGGGTAGAGCAAATTTTAGAAACGTGACCCCCTGATGCGTGACTACTGCAACTGTACCTGCAGGTACATCACTAAATGTATACCACAAGTTGAGCAGATGAACAACGCCATCGCTCCTGATGAAGGTGCATGTTCCAACAACAAGTGAGAACGAACTCAGACGTGGTCAAGACCCGCATCTTACTTTTCCGTGTTGCAGCAACAAACATTGAAAAAACAATTAGGCAAATTGCTGGGATTCTGCTACGTGGAAGAGGATGTTCTCTCCGGTTCAGCAAAGTTTGGCTATCATGAGATAATGAAAACAACCCATTTCAATAAATTGCACGGGTTCAAACGGTTAATAAGAGAATAGTATGGTCTTTGAGGAAAACGCCGAACAGAAATTTAATCAAATTATTCGAATCTTTCCCTGTAAAGAACAGATGATGTATATATAAGGTGAGCTATTTGCATCTGTGACTCCAGATAATATCCAATCAATCGATTAAACTTTTTCATGTCAATTGCGTCAAGATTCAACATTGGAAAGAGAGAGAGAGAGAGAGAGAGAGAGAGAGAGAGAGAGAGAGAGAGAGAGAGAAGAACCCAATTGCAAAAACCTCAAATTTCAGATACTGTATTAAAGAAACCCATTCAACTCCGTAGAGAACGCACTGCGATCAGGTGCTGGCGTCTTCGTTTTTTCACCATTCTCAATATAACAACGCAAACGCACGCATGAAAGACCGCAACCATCACGTATGCACCATAGCGTATTTCAGTGCGTGAGAGAAACTTGTCCGAAGCATCAGAATCCATTTGAAACAGTTTAAACATTACCACTGCACCAACAGCTTTGATGATTGAGGAACTCGCGTGAAAAAAAAAAAAGGTTTTCGAAAATCGCCCACTTCCTCCAGTCATGTAATCTAGATTATCCACATCAACGGACTTCAAATTCTCAAATAATAAATGAGACCCAGAAAATTATGCGAGTCTAGGCTTTCTTAACTGTGGAAATCAAGAGGAATTTTTTTGTACCCATAAACAAGCCTGACGACCTGAACGTTAAAGAGACAAAGGAAAACAAAAAAATTAAGTTAATGAGCTTCCCTTTATTATAAAAAAATGCCTAGCTAACAAGTGCCAATTTAATCATTTAGGAGCAGCATGTTTCGCACTTTAGATGCACCTGCGGAATGTTTGCCTGCAGGGTTGTGGGTTTTACAAAAATGTGCTGAAAATAGACGGGAACTATACGACCTGAGCAGTGGCGGAAAAGGAAATACAATAAAGACGTTCAAGGAAGCAGTGCCCGGAGCAGTAACCACAGCACATAAGCATAAACCGCGACCTGGCTAAGTTGAAATGAGTCCAGGTATAAATACGAAGTAGATATTTGATGACACGGAACGCCGTTTCCCTCTCCAAAATTAAGTGTTTCGTCTTTATTTGACTGGGATGAAGAGAAAATGGAGAATGCTCCCAGATGAATTATTGCTTGTTCAATACATGTATGACTGAAAACGGATGAAATGGTGAGAATGCATCGATGTGTTTAACAGTAAGCATGTGTTCCTACAAGCATCAGCGTCCTTTAAAGCGATTGGGGTACTGCAAGAAAGGAGGGAGAGGATAATTATGGTTAAAGAGATGGAGGCAGAATGTTCTGGGTTACAGAGGTACAAGAAGTATTACTGTAGATCGAGAGCAACCTAATCTCCAGGATACAAGTTGATACAAGCACTACAGAGGTACAGGCTTCACACACAAAAGAGGGAATGGCATGTCTTGATGATTATTCCTCTGCTGTTAGTGGAGGTTATGTCCACGCGCTGTTGTGGAACATCTATGATTCACTGGTGAGGAGAATGATTGCTGGCTTCTTTTTCCGACTTTCTTTGTATTAAAAGAATAACCATCCTCATTACGACAAACAATCAAATCCACTGGATCACTGAGTGCTGAATAAACAGAGATACGATTTAATATCTGAACCAAAAAGCAAAAATAAGGGAAAAGCCGTTACGGTTGTACAATCTATAAATTAAAAATAAAGGGGATGAGCAAAAGCGACATAACTGACTAAAAGAAAAAAAAAATTTAGTGAACTGAAATAAGAAAAAGTTGTGTTTTTCTATTTCTCTTCGTGTGTGTGAGTGTGAGCGTATGTGTGCGTGCGCGCGTGTGAGCAACTAATGGGAGGAGCGAGCGAGGATAAAAGGATATGAAATCCAGCGGTAGGGGGGCGGAGTTAACGGCAAAGGGGCCTCGGAAACCCTGCGGTGAGGGAGGAGCTAAAAGAGATTGGGTCTGGGACCATGAAGGTCGTGTGCCTGTTTTTGTTGTCATTACGTAAGAAAGCGCACTCTCAAACACCACTCGCTAAACCACACAAATAAGTATGTGGTGCGTGTGTGTATACACGCAAAGCAGTGAACACAAAACTAACACATCAAGAAATGTACATGAAAAAGGCAAAAAAATTAACGCTCATAATTTGGAATTTGACTCCAGGATAGAAAAACTGGTAGTGTTTCTAAGAAAAACAAAAACTGTATAAACGCCAATGATCCTAAGGATCAACTAGAATTTTACGACTGAGTAAATAGAGTCGGACAATTATGGCAATATGTCACTTAAGGAAGAAGAGCTCTTGCTGGCGCAGTACCACCTCAGTCTAACAACAATCTGATCTGATTAAATCATTCCTTAATTATTCGGGGAATTTAAAAATTAATGACTACTTTAAGACATCGAATGAAAGAACAAAATGTGGTCATAAAATTACGAAACTACAAGATAGCGAGAGTAAGGACAGATTTATTACCTCTAGCACATGTAGTTCTACATAGCTATAAGGAGTGCAATGGGCAAAGCATTAGCATTTCTCTCCACGACATGAGTTCGAAGCAAGGCGCAGGAAGGCATAAATTCGCCATTTCATTTCCTATTTGGATTTTTGGCAAATAGGATAAACACTCTTCACATAAACACATGCTCCCAGAACAAACAGTTCTCGGCTAATCGCATTTATGAGCAACAATTCCATTCTGCTGACTTGACAAGTACTTGGATAAATTAACGATGGGGTTTTCCAGGAAACACATAAGCCATGAATGTAGTTTAATCATTACATCAGTCTCTCTCTCTCTCTCTCTCTCTCTCTCGTAAACCTTGAGAAAACAGTGACAGTTCTACAATAAAAACATGAAAATAAATTCCATCCCCATGGCAAACATGTAAGCAAACAACTGACCCCTATTCTACCAACTCTTTCATTTTTCTTTTCTCTCTTCCTTTTCACCAACTGGCCCATCCTACGTCACAACTCCAGGCCGATTCACGGACAACAAATATTGACCCAAGCTGACCCTCTTTTTTTTTTTTTTTTTTTTAAGGGAGTGGGGGTGGAGGTCAACAGACGCTAGGGAATCTCTTACTTTATCCGAATTTTTCTCCCTTTTAAAACGAATGAAAATAGGTAACATTAAAATCTCTGGGATGATAAAATATCAAAACCAGCGACTATTAGAAAACGAAGTTTAATGACCTTATAGCTCTAAGAAACAAACTCTTAGTCCCACCTTTCTCTTTTTCTTTCTTTCACTTTTAAGGCGTCGTTACACTGATACCCATCACAGAGTTAAAGGGCAATGTGTAAACGCAACGAAACTGCAAAGTACATCATATTTCTGTGCCTGCATTTAAGGTATTGTAAACAAGCGGTAAAGTGAGCAATTCAGCAGTAAACAAAATGAAATGGAGTCTGATGCTCGCAAATAAACTGCTGTTGATGAGTACCTGTTGGTGCCAACAGTATAAATGGCAAGAATTGCATCAGCTGTAAGTTCAACAACAAAAAGAGACAAAAAGGACAGCGTGCGCAAGAACCTGTCTTCAAAACCATGAAACACAATCAGGTTAATGAAGACCATAGGGTATGAAAGGACCATTTAATGAACATGGAAAGTAACTGATCACGCCATTAAAAATAAGGATACTAGAATTAGGAAGAGGGTGACAACGAATGAAAAGAAAGGAAAGTAAAAGGCATTAAGCACTGCAGCTGCTGGCGGGAGGGACTCTGCATGTGTTGTATTAATTTCCTTGGCTGCCTTTCTGCCTCTGTTTACGTGTCCGGAGGCTTCTTGGAATTCCGGAGGCTTCTAGGGCTTCCGAAGGCTTCAAGACAATCTCCAGGCTCTTCGAAGTCTTTCGTCTCAGATTTCTTTTATATAAAACTCTGCTGTTTAGTATTGTGCAAGAATGGGGGAAGGGTTCTGGTCCTTCCTGGAGACGAAAGATTTCGAAGATTTCTCTTTGCGGGAAGCCCACGTTCTTGAAGGGGAGAGGATCTGACGGGAATCCGTTCATCAGCTGAAGAATCTTGGAGTCTTTAAGAATTTAAGATGTTATAATCCAATGGGTGTTCCTCCAGGAAAGCTTCAGGAGCTGAAGACTGCTTCAAAGGATCCTGGAGTCATGAGGACATCTTCAAGAATACATTTTAATCCAATTGTGGTTTTCTTGAAGGGAAGCGGATCCGACAGAAATCCGTTCAGGAGCTGAAGAATCCTGGAGTCTTTAAGAATTTAAGAAGACGTTATAATCTAAAGGGCGTTTTTCCAGGAATGCTTCAGGAGCTGAAGACTGCTTCAAAGGATCCTCGAGTCGTGAAGATGTCTTCAAGAAAATACCTATTGGGTTACAACGTATTCTTGAAGACATCTTCACGACTCGAGGATCCTTTGAAGCAGTCTTCAAAGGGAAACAGATCCGACAGGAATCCATTCAGGAGCTGAAGACGGCTTCACAGGATCCTGGAGTCCTTAAGAATTTAAGACGTTATAATCCCATGGGCGTTTCTCCAGGAATGCTTCAGGAGCTGAAGACTGTTTCTAAGGATCCTGGAGTCGTGAAGATGTCTTCAAGATTACTTTTTAATCCAATGGGCGTTTCTCCGGGAGGTGGAAGAATTCTGGGCAGAATGATTCCGAAGACAGATTCTGGATTTCTCCAGAGGGATGCAAATGCGAGTGATAGCGAGCTGTTGTTAGTATAACCTTTAAGTCCGCCTAGTGTGTCATACATGGTATACAGCTGGTGGGTAAAAACACTTCAGCCAGTTAAATATTCGCAGATGCGTAGTACTTCCTCTAGACTTAAACCTTCAAATGCAATACAGGGAATTTCCAATCGCTTTTAATGACTATTCCCTTAGAGCACTGATTCTCAATCATTGTAGTTGGAATCCCTTGAGGCAGAGGCCTATAATTTTTTTTTATTCTAACTATCATCCCAAAACATTAAGATTTAGTGTAATGTCTAATAGATGTGCAGCATAATGCCAAAAATTGTCCATATGTAAGGAATACAATGCTCTCTTGGATACATTTACACACTATACATCATCAAAAACAAGCAAACACAATTAAAAGGTGGTTTCATCTACTTTAAAACAGCCGTTTGTAGTGTTGAAAACATATGTCAATTTTTCGTGATTTGAGGTTAAAGTGATCTACAATCAAAATCATCATTACTCCCATAAAATAAACAAAGAAAGGGAATAGGCAATTACATCATTTGATTTTCTTTGCTTCTTTTATGGGCCTTTTTAAGAAATACATAAAGCTGTCAGTTTACTGAAAGAAGATAATTATATGTCTATGTTTAAACAAAATAAGGCTCTAAAAAATAAATCATTACAATTGACCTCTTTCAAAAATCATTATGTTACGGTTGTAATTAATATCGTAAATCTACTTGAAAATTTTCCATCTTAACAGAAAAGACGGTTAAATTCTCAATGACAAAGTAAAAGTGTATATGGAATTTATATTTTACTTCATTAGTAAGATGGTTAGAAAAAATTATTTTCCTTTACGTGTGATTATGATAAGTTCAAGCTAAAGTTATAAAACATTAACATTTAACACTACTATATAATTAGGAATTTGTATTTGCTACTGGATAAAACTGACATAAATTTGCTCACACCATAATATGCAAGTCAAAAACTAGTCATTTTAATCTTTCATTTAGCTTGAGCCCTCCTATCCTAAATTGTCACAAATCACCTGCTTCTCAAATATCTCTTCACATGAATGAATGAATGATTAGTAACCAAGGCAAATAAAGATAAAGTTTCACGTTAATTACATAACTACATAGTGTTAATATTCAAAACTGTCATCGTACAAACAGCATGAAAATAACTGTAAAACATTAACTGTACACAACAACTGGCTTTTCATTTTCCAAACGATGTAAAGACCTAGCGTCTAATCTGGTGCAGACAGTGAAGAACGGTGATGGGATTATTGCTATGGATCCAATAAGTCCCTCCAAAAATTCCACTGGATCTTGCTAAGTGTGCCAAATGCATCATATGCCAAGAAGGGAATAGGAAAGTATGGCAGCAATGAAGCAGCTATGATAAGAGGCATTATGAAAATCTTTACTTACTAAACATGATAGCAGTGCTAGGTCATGATGGTAGCAATGTATTTCTCACGACCAATCAGCATCTACGCCTGTCATATATCACAAAAGGTGCTTTGAAAATACGCCAAAATCTAACGTCCACCACCACAAAAAGATACGGTAATAATGACTGACTACATTACACTAACCTTTTGACTAAATTACTTCTAGAACACCTTCTCTATGTACACGAAGAAGTGTCCTAGTTAGAAAAATAAAATCTGCACTGTGCACCTGAAGAAGTCTCAAAGTAGTGAGGAAACTAGAAAATCTGACACATTTAATTAAAAAATAGTCTGTCTAAGCTGCGAGATTTAACTGACAGATTGCCGAAGTGGATCACAGCATAAGACGCAATATCATTCAGAAGCTACAAACACAAGCAAACCTAGGCCATCAATCACCGTCCCTTACGAAGACCTTCCTTCCAAAAGCCAATGTAAAATGAGAAGTCTCTATCATGTATATCTCCAAAGTTATAATCAAGGTTAAGTCGCCCTTTGACTTTTGATCTTTATGTATGAACATGACCCAGACTTTACTTAACACGCATTGGCATCATTAGGGATATGCATGCCAGACATAAAGTTGAAAAGTTATGTTCAAGGTTAAAATATCATATACCTGTTGACCTTTCTGTATGACATTGAAATGAACCCTGATCTCACTGCACCTTGATATCGTTTATGGACTATGAATGCCAAATATGAATGCTCTTCTCGAATAGCTCAGAAGTTACTGACAAGATTAAGTTCTTGTTTGACCTTTCACCTGTAGGTAAGACCTTGACCTTGACTACATACTCACTCAGTAAACTGACATTATTATTATAGGACTATGCCTGCCAAATGTATATAACTTCTAGTTAAATAGTTATGACCAAGGTTCAGTTCTTATTTGAGCTTCGACCTCTTTCCAGAACCTTGAACTTGACCTCATTCCGCACATTCGCATCACTAATGGATTATACATGACAGATATGATGTTTCTATTTTCCTTGATCTTGACGTTCCCTTCACTCTATATATTGGCCTTGTTTTGGAGTATAAACGCCAAATTTAATGTCTTTATTCAATATTGTCCAAAACTCAGGGCCAAGATTCATCCCCATTTAACCTTTGACTCCTGAATGATCAAAATTTGTACACCTAATTCTCCCAAAACTTAGCCAGCTGTTGCCTATTATGATACCCACTTTTCGCAAAATTTTCGTAAAATTCATGCGAACACATATGGACAATACAAACAAACCAGAACAAAAACATATCTTTTTTGTCCAAGATAATATTGCAAAACATACCTAAACAAAACACTAACCTAAAAATTCATGTGCCCCAAAGATTGTCAACAGAGATGGATATAAAAGACGAAAGCAAGAAAAAATAAGACTTGAATTATGGAAATGAGATTAAATGCGGCCCTAAAGATCTTTGGTTACTGCCCTGAAAAAATTCCTTATATGCTTTACATAAGTACTCCAACAGTTTCTGGAGTTACAACATAGATTCCAGAATAATGATGGATACTTCCCAGTATGACTGTTGCAGGACTGACGGCACATCTTCAACATCTGTCGCGGTTGCGGTTCCAATTGTCCTTGTAGTCTCAATGACCTCCTACATTTTAGAGTAGCCAAGATGATGTTCCACAGCTGCATAAGGGACTGCTGTGTTGCTGTTTCTCATCGCTGCTGTTGCGCCAGTGACGTTTAGTAATAACAGTCTACTCATCCCATCTACGCCCTCTGAAAATTCTACGGGTAAGGGCCAACAAGCAAAAACGGGTCTCTTTTTAAAACCTTCACGAAATTCAGTAATTTTAAACCTATGCAGTACGAAGTAAAGGCATGCCAGTTTTCCATTATTCAAACAGCCTTACTGTATGACGATAATTTCTTATGCCATGTATCCCCATAATCTTTTATGATCACAAAAAGTTTAGATACCTGCTAGGTTATGAGATTTTTGTTTATTTATTTTTTTATTTTATGATGTCAAATTCTTATTTTTGTGAGTTTCATTTTCCTTCGTACTTGAAGTTAGATGACTTTTGCTGTTATGGTAAAGATGTTTTGTTTCCTTTTACATTTCTTTCAAGAACACTTCTTCTAACAGCATTGCACTTAATTATTTTTTGCTCTTCAAACATCATAGTCGTTCAGTTTCCTTATTTATACTAAACAGCTACACTGCTTTCGAATTTCTCGTATACTATCATGTGACCCAAAACTTTACTTTCCTTGGGTGTTTTTTTTTTTATTTTTAGAAATAACCTATGGTCATATTTAATGTCCAGTTAGTAATATACAGTTAAAAACTTCATCAGATGGTTGCTGATCCCACCACACTTTCCGCTGTTAGCTACAGATATGAATCCGAGTCCAAACTATGATGCCTTTTCCACTTTTTTAAGCAAGGAATTCTGACAAATTAGAAAAATCCACGCAATAAAATTATAAACCGCAGGTGGTTTAAAAGGGGAGTGCAGCTAGGGCTGAATTTATAATGCAAAGAACTTTTAACAATGCTAATAGAATATCTCGAGGGATACTGACAGCACAATTCCTTGACAGGGAGACGACGGAAAGATTGATATGGGAGGAACTGTGGGTTTTAACAAGGAAGAGCGTACAGGATCAAGTGTTTGTAATGAAATAGTTGTGAGATAATTCTGAGTAATTTTGCAATAAAAGGAAAAGCTAAATTTGACATACATGAACCCACTTAAAGCTTATAAAACTGATGCATAGGCACTGCAGAAGGTGTTGAGGATGACATATCTTCAAGAAGATAAAAGTGAGGCATGTATTAGAAAATGTAGAGGGGATGCATATTTGGAAGCAAATATAACAGGTAAAGGTAGGATGATAGAAGAGGTTTGCCACAGAAGAGGCAAATTAAGAAATGTAGCAAGTAATGTGCAAAGAAACTAACTGGAGAGGTTTGCCACAGAACAAGCAAATAGAGAAATGTAGCAAGTAATGTGCAAAGAAACTGGGAAGAAACTTCGAATGCCTATGAAAGACATTTTACGGATATATGAAATGGACTGCTGCTCCTACCAGCCTTTATGGAAGGGAAGTATGGATGCTGAATGTGAATGAAAAATAAATATAGTTTCCATTGTAGTGAACTGTTTACGAAGCATATGAACCATAAGAACTGAAAGGGAAGAGGTGAGGGGACCTGGCAAAGGGGTTCAATGGTTAGCGTTTCAAGGTCGTTAAGTGGATTTATATATGACCCTCCACAATGGGAGTCTACATTTGGTAGAAATCATGTGGAAGGAATGGAGGTCGGTATTTTAGTGAAAAGTGCGTGTAGTTTAGAAGTGTTACAAGCTAGAAAAGGAAAACCTAGAAAAAGTAGGATAGACTGTAAGACAAATTCATTAGAGAGGAAGGGCCTTAACATCCTGGGAGGGCAAGTGTGTGTCCTAGATAGAGGTAAAAGGAGTAGTGTGAGTAGGGGGATTTCAAGCACTGGTAATGAACCATATAGGTATAAGAAGTGGCTACTGTCTCGTAAGTCTTCTCCACAAGAGTTTGTTATGATTCAGCAGTTGAAGTATGGCGCCAGTCACTGTTGTGCTGATTCTATTTCTTTGAGCAACTTCTGTCAGGGAATAGCTTTTATATAACAACATATATATATATATATATATATATATATATATATATATATATATATATATATATATATTGTATATATATTATATATATATATACAATATATATATATATATATATATATATATATATATATATATTGTATATATATTATATATATATATATATATATACATATATATATATATATATATATATATATATATATATATATATATATATATATATATATATATATATATAAAGACTTGAGCAAACTAATTGCTGGCCTGTGATAAAGGTGTGTCCAGTGCAGGTGGCCTTTATGTTGACGTTGGTATTGTCTGCGGTTAGATACAGTGGGTATCTGACGTGTTCATTTGTGCCTTCCGATCATGGCAAAGATTGCATGGGACAACGTGACACATTGATGGAAGCTTTGTGATATCTTTGGGGTCAGAAGGTGGAGTCCTTCGAACACTGAACTTGACAGTGACGTCACTTCAAGGGGTTATTACGTGACCGTGTGCATACGTGCACTCTCTAATATGTAAATGATAAAGGGAGCTGAACCACGATACATATGGGTGCTCTAAGCGATGTCAGGCAGGGCAGCCGATTGAGGCTAACCTACCCCAACGCCAAATCAAAGTCCTTCAAAAAGAAGACATCATTAGTGAAAAATGGGAAAAAAAGCACGTTAAAAGAAGAAGAAGAAGAAGAAGAAGAGGAGGAGCCATACAATGGGTATTCACTTCGATTTGCAGCTGATGTGACTGCTCTTTGAGCTGTGTGAATGAATAAGAACAGTCACTGTGAGGAACGGTTTCCATGGCCCATAGAATGTAAGATAACTCATTAACACATATCTTTTTCATACATTATGTGGAATACCCATTTGCGTTGCAGTGAAACCCTCTCTGTTCTCCATTATGCATTTTTCCGTTTTAAATCTCTATTAAGCATTTTTCCGTTTTAAGTGTTTGTTTTTTTATACACCATTTCAGGTTTTAATAGAAGTTATGTTTCTTTTAACAGGAATTCTAGTTGAGTCCTGTGAGGACGAATATTTTGGAAGTGGTGTTCTTTTAAAATACTATATGACATTTATTTTGGTCTACAATCATTATGACCTTTTTATTTTACTTGGTGACCAGAGTGTTAGTCACTAATATTGGTTGGTCTAGAATCATTACTTTGATTCACTGTGAGGCTGAGTTTCCTCTAGTTATGACTTCCATTTTGATGGGGTCTGAGACACTCCATTTCATGACCATAGCTTTTACTGAAATACTTTCATTAACTTGCAAGAAGTCTAATTTTGTATCTCAGTGTTTTATTCCAGTAGGTCTTTGTTTGAGGATACATACAGTGAGAGGAGTCAACGAGAGAGAAAGAAATGTGCTGACCCAATGCTGGCCCTTGCTACCGGAGAAGCATAGGGATGAAAGATGATATGGCACTGTTCTTAAAACACATGTAGTAAGAGATTATGACCCTTCTAACCTTGTTTTTTAGGGCATAATATATATATATAATATATATATATAATATATATATATATATATATATATATATATATATATATATATATATATATATATATATATAATCTAACAGAGGTGGCTCTCAAGAAAAGTGAAGACAATGATCACTTTTACATTCACATTTAAACAGCTGAATCATGGATGAACCCTTTTGCAGAAGAGTTCCACAACACTAGCTAATCATATATCTACACAGAAGGTTTGTCCACAGTGTATCAAACCCCCATACATGTACTATGGCATTCACCCCTATCAAACACGAACTCTCTCGCTTTCTGGATATCGAGGACCCTCCTTTCCAATAACTCCATCATATAATCTGTCTATCGCTTCATTGGTCTTCCCGTGTTCCTTCCTCCCAAAACTCACATTTTTATATTCTTTTCACCAAATTATCATTGTGCATTCTTTGCAAATGACTGAATCATTTCAAAATCAAAATATTTTGGTCCATTTTTTCACCTATTCCTATATACCTCCATATTTCTCCCCCTTTCAATTCTTCTTATACTACAAATACCACGGTAACCATTCATCCCTACAGCTTCCATCTTCTTTCCCCACTTGTTTTCAACATCCACGCTTAACTTCCATCGAGGAGAGTTGGTTTAACTATTCTTTCAGGCACTCAACCTTGGTTGTCTTAGAGTACCTCGCTATCTTATGCAAAATCCTACTACCTTTTTACTTCACCTCCTCTGTTATTCATTTCAGATCCTGCCATATATGTATATATATATATATATATATATATATATATATATATATATATATATATATATATATATATATATATATCATACACACATTATATATAATGCATATAGTATATATATGTATGAATTTATGTATGTATAAGACTGCAACATGTCTGTTTAATAAAAATTATGAACACCACTTAATTGAAAATTTTACACGGCTGTTAGCATACTTAAAGGGATTCGCTGTTGTTCCCTCTCTCGAAACACTAACAATAATTGCTATTATAATAAAAAAAGTGCCGTCAATTAATTATATAAACGTTAGAGAAATAACAGAATGAGTGATAACAACAACAGTAGTAAACTATCAAGAAACACCATTCACGTACTTATATCAAATCTTTTAACAGTTAAAAGATAAATAAAAAAAGGACTGCGGTAGCCTTTACTATTCACTATAACATGGCTACGTAGTAAATTGATTCACACGTACCAAAATTCTTGAGTGGCAAATATCGACTGTGTTTTGATAAACTAATCTTCTTGCGACACAAGTAATTTCATGGACTGATTTTCATATCACAAACAGAAGTCCACAGTGCCTGAAGTCCTTGAGATACAGACTGTTGAACCTCACGGGGAAACATTTGAACATAAAAATTCACGCATAAAATATGTGCACCAACATCACCACAAATTTTACTTTCTCTACTGTTAGACTTTCCCTTTCAGGGGTCAGCCGTTAAATAAGTTCTCTCATCAGTCTTTCGTCTTGTGTGGTTTCTACTTGAAACTGCTCCAAGTCTTCCCGGGCGCATTTCCCCCATGATTTTCTTGGCCTTCTTGCTGGTCTTCCCCGTCGGGCTGCTTCAAATAATCTTCAGGTAAACTGCTCCTCTCCTTTACCATCATATGTCCAAACCATCACTCGATAATCACAGGTGGTTATATTCCTTTTCTATTTTAAATCTTTCCATTCTTTGATGTTTTCGAAGGCAATTTCTTAGCTCCTTTCGAAAATGAATATTCTAAACTGAGCAAACATTAATATGTCTTCCACTACCTGCAGCAGCATTTCTGAGTTTAAACATGAAACTTGTCTATCTCCCTTCATCACAATCTACCAATTCATTTCCAGTAATTTTAACTGAAAATTCTATAATTCATTCCTATATAAATCACCCCTAAACAAATCAGCAGCAAATTTACAGTAAATTAGAGTAATAAATTCAACCGTTTATATCATTGCTTTTCGCTCGTAATTCATGCATTCACCAATTATGAAACGAGAGAGAGAGAGAGAGACCTTACAGACCTTACAATTCGTTCGGGTTGCCCCAGGTCCCTCAGTGTGAGGCACCTTTGATGTCTACCAGAGAGTTGCTAACGCATCTTCCGGTATATTTTGCATCTTCCAGTCTTGGATGGTCTGGGATGCATCTTAGATATTTGTCGAGCTTATTCTTAAACACATCTACGCTCACTCCTGTTATGTTCCTCAGATGAGCTGGTAGCGCATTGAATAGACGCTGCATTATCGATGCTGGTGCGTGGTGGATTAATGTCCTGTGTGCTTTCCTTAATTTTCCTGGTATAGTTTTTTTGGCACTATTAATCTACCTCTGCTTGCTCTTTTTGATAATTTTAGTTCCATGATGTTTTCGGTAATTCCTTCTATCTGTTTCCATGCTTGAATTACCATGTAGCGTTCTCTTCTCCTTTCAAGACTATATAAATTTAAGAATTGTAGTCTTTCCCAGTAGTCAAGGTCCTTAACTTCTTCTATTCTAGCTGTAAATGACCTTTGTACACTCTCTATTTGTGCAATATCCTTTTGGTAGTGTGGGTACCATATTATATTGCAATATTCAAGTGGACTACGTGACGTACGTTTTATAAAGCATAATCATGTGTTCAGCTTTTCTTGTTTTGAAGTGCCGGAACAACATTCCCATTTTTGCTTTGCATTTTGCCAATAGAATTGCTATTTGATCATTGCATAACATATTCCTATTCAACATCACACCAAGGTCTTTAACTGCTTCCTTGTTTGTGATTGTCTCATTATTAGGTCCTTTATATGCATATAGCATTCCTACTTTATCACCATAGTTCATTGATTCAAATTTATCAGAGTTAAATACCATCCTATTTATCTCTGCCCATTTATATATTTTGTTTAGGTCTCTTTGTAGCGAGTTCCTATCTTCATCACAAGCAATTTCTCTACTTATTCTTGTGTCATCTGCGAAACTTCTTACTACTGAGTCCTTAACATTACTGTCTATGTCTGCAATCATAATCACAAACAGCAATGCAGCTAACACCGTACCCTGTGGTACACCGGATATTACCGTAGCTTCATCCGATTTCTCATCGTTTGCAATCACTATCTGTTTTCTATTTTGCAAAAATTCTTTTATCCATCTTCCTACTTTGTCAACAATGTTATGTTTTCTAATTTTTTTTCGCTAATATATTATGATCTACCTTGTCAAAAGCTTTTGCAAAGTCTAGGTAAACCACATCTGTATCTTTTTCATTTATCATATTTTTATATATGCTTTCATGGTGGACTAACAGTTGGGTTTGTGTACTTTTTCCGGTACAAAACCATGTTGTCCTATATTGAACAATCTATTTTTCATTAAATGTTTCATTATATTTTTTTCATTACCCTTTCATATACTTTCATAATATGAGATGTCAGACTCACAGGCCTATAATTACTTGCCTCTAGTCTTGAACCACTTTTGAAAGTAGGAGTAATATATGCTAATTTATGCTCATCATAAATCTTGCCTGTATCTATACTTTGTCTTAATAATATTGCTAGCGGCTTTGCGATTGAATGAACCACTTTCTTTAACAATATGGCAGGTACTCCATCTGGTCCTGCTGCTGATCCATTTTTAATTTCATTAATAGCCTGCACAATATCGGCTTCTGTAATATCTATATCTGATAAGTATTCAGTATTTTCATCTCTTATTTCTGTATCATTATCTTCATTGTCAATTCTAGGTGTAAATTCACTCTTATATCTTTCTGCTAATATGTTACATATTTCCTTTTTCATTCGTTAATCGCCCTTCAATTCTTAGAGGGCCTATTTCTACTCTTATTTTATTCATCTTTTTGCATATGAATAAAAAATTTTAGGGTTTTGCTTGATATTTTGTAGTGTCATTTCTTCTAGGTTCCATTTTTCATTTTCTTTTGATTGTATAATCTTTTGTTCTGCATTTTCTATCTTACTTTTTAGTTCCATCACTTTCCATGCATTCTTTTCTTTGCAAGAGCTTTTTCCACTTTCTAATTTTTCTGGAACAAGATCCTTCTGTCTCTTGGAATTCGTGACTGATGCTTACTTTTTTCTTCGGTATATATTTTTTCCACTATTTCCTCTAATATTTTATATAATATATCAGTATTTACCTGTATATCATCACTTACAAATATGTTTTCCCATTCTTTGTTTAATTCTTCATTTATTTTTGACCAATTTATATTCTTACTATAGAAATTGTATTTTCCATATCCTTCCCATTTTTTCGTCTCTTGCTTTTCTTTGTTTTCGTATGTTCTGGAACGGACTGTTAATTCTATGACATTATGGTCCGAAATACTCGTGTTATATACTATTATTTCTTTAACATAGTTCACCTCATTCACAAATACTAGGTCTAAAATATTATCCTTTCTTGTTGGTAGGTGATTTATTTGCTGAATGTTATGTTCTAGTAGCATATCTAATAGCTTTTCAAATTGCCTCTTATCTTCTGCACTACTATTGCTCTCTTTTTATATGTATAAATACAACCACAGTCTCTATTCGTTCTTTCCATTCTACAAAAGGAAAATTAAAGTCTCCAGTTAGGAGTATAGTCCAGTCCTTGTGATTTCTACATATTTCATCCAGTTTTTCAATTATTATGTCAAACTCTTTAGTATTAGGGGTCTATATATTACAATGTTCACTAATTTTTCAGATTCAAATTCTACCGCTATTAATTCACATTCTGTGTTACTATATTTCTCTGATTTTTTCCTTGATTGGCATCTCTCCCATATATCACGGTTCCCCCTTGATTTCTATTTTTCTATCTGATCTATAAGTTTGGAAACCCTTTATCTGGTCATCATTACCAGTCTCTTAGGAATACCAGGTTTCACTTATATTCAATATTTCTATTTTTTTCATTTTGGGTTAGTTCTTCCCTAAGAACTCTATCTTTCTTTTGAGTTACTCGAAACTAGACCCTGCGCGTTCATCACTATGATTGTTTGCATATTATCTCCATTATCTAATATGGGTAATAATAAGGATTTTCCCATGTCTCTTTCCTGTTCTGATATGTTGATCTTTTTTTCATTTCCAGAAATTCGTACATTAAAAATCCAACTTTTCCATTATATTTGTTCTTCCAGCTTCATATTTATTCACTTTGTGCATAAACCTGCACTTATCTCCATATCTGCACCATCCCCTTGCATCATAGATACATTGCTTGTTCCTTGTGCTATATCTAGTGCTGATGGCTCATATCGTGGTGCTGACTTTTCATAATGTGTTGTTGGCTTGCTTTTTGCCTTCATCACATGATCTTTGTTCTTTTCTTTATTTGTTTCATTTTTTCCTTGGTTTTTATATGTATTTTATTTTTTTTGGTTTTCAGGCTACAGGATGCATGTAATAGATTTCTTATTAAACCTAGATCCATTTCTTCTTTCCAGGCTACATATTTGGAAAGATCTCTGCATTCTCTTCATAGCCATCTAGATATGCACATTTGCCATAAATCAAATGATTACCATGATGACTGTTTGAATAAAATCTTTCACATACCAATATCCCTCTTTTCAAAAAGTGTGCATATGTGTATATCTTTTCTTTTTTTCTGCATGTTCTATTAAATATATGGATATACACACAACCTCTTTGGGATTTTATTTTGATTTATCATATCATAATATATTTCTTCATATATATATTGCTGTATTGCCTCATATGTATAATCTATATATATATCTGCATCCATACTATTATATGTTCTTTGTTTTAAATATAATCTTTATAAAAATGCAGTCCCCAGAAACATTAAAAACCTTCTCTATTTTCCTTTTCTATCCTCTTTCAAAATCTTCTTCATATTTTTCATCTGATGTAATCTGTTTGACATTATACCTTGATAAAATGACCTTGTTATTCATAAGACATGTTGAGCAAAATATTTTTGTGTCCTTATTTTATTTTGCTCAACTTCAGCACATGACGGGTGTGTCGTAATTCAAACAAACAGCACACCTAATCAAATTTTATGGATTTACAATATATACCATACTCTACATAGTTTATATGCTTTAGGCATCCGTTTGCCTATTGCATCAATCAATATATATATAATTCCACCTTACTTATTTTCTTTATGGAATATATATGATTTTTGTATATTTTCTTTATAAGTCTTTTGATAACTATATACTTTATATCCCTTCTATTATTTTATATATTTTATATATTTGCTAAGTATTGAACTGATGGGCATGATATGATATCAATATGTCTGTGAAAATGACTTTCACATCTTTTTGATTTTGCAATATCTCTTACCAGGTAAACAAGGCTCTTGTTTGAATATCGATTCGCTTTTCACAAAATGAATTATGTCATAATGCAATTAATCTGTAGATGATTAAGAACTTTATTTCTCCACTTTTGCTGCAAAATTCTGTTGGCTGAATCACCATATGAAAACTGATTTTATTAATACTTAGACAACTTATTAGACTTTATCGTTATTATAATACAGACATGACTTGGGAAAGATGTATACGTAAGTCTCCATTGTCCTGAAATCTGTATTGTCTTGCGCACAAACAAAAATCTAAACGCAAAACTTCAAAGGATTAATATCATGCAACATTTGAGTAAAATATTCAATGAATAGTTCCGATAAAGTTTTTCTTAGTGCAATATGCTCAGATTTAATATGACAACTATAAAATTTGTAGACCCAATCCATTCACGGCTCAAATTTCGAAAATTATTCATATAAACATACGTAGGAAAGAAAACATTTTAGCCAGTTTATTTGTATTTACACTGAACAAGGAGAACACATCTAGAAAATTACCCATACCCGTCTCCCATACTAGAAATTAACTGATAACATAGGATAATGGGAAGGCGTTTACAGATGTAAATAAAACTATCAGAGAGCCGATTTTGGTAATGACGGCCTCGAGCCAGAAAAATGGCATTAGATTTCCCAAGTTCCTAAGAAACGATGGATACAATATAAGCTAAGTAATGGGTACATTACCAGTTATCCTCTTATGATCAGAAGGGATGTTGGGAGGTTTGAAGTATATAAGTAGGTAAGCATACTTAAGGTAAAGGGTTAGTATCCACACTTATAATGTATGTATGTATGTTTGTATGTATACATACATACATACATACATACATAGAGATAGATATATATATATATATATATATATATATATATATATATATATATATATATACCTATCAGACTGTATTTGGGAGTGAATATAATGGATGATGATAGGAGAAGAATGAGGAGTGGTTAACCTATACACTGAAGACTGGGACGCTATGATGGGAATGGTTAAAGGGCTATTTAGCCAACTCTCTTTGACGGAAAAGAAGTCGGAATGTTTGCGTTAGAATGAAAGAGAAAATGTTGAAGTCGAGATGAACCGTTCTATAAGTATGCACATAGTGTAAGGCAGAACTTGAAGGCTCAGAAATACCGGGAAATGTATACGTGTTGAATAAGGGTAGCACGAGCGAAAACTTGGATCTGTGTGTTTTGAGATAATCTATTTTTGTGCAAACAATCAAGGACACTAGGTTGCTGAAAAAGTGTATATTTCGTCGAACAAGCCGAAATGGACGAGATGAAGCCCTAAAACGGCTGGATAGATGGCGTGGAAGTGGTATGAGAAAAGTACGAAAGCTGGAGAAGTTAGGCGTGAATGGCGCTGTAAGGGTGCGAGTACATTGAGGGGGCAGGTGAGGTTGTTCGACACGCTGCTAATAACCCTTCAATGTACGTTTGTGAAGCATTTTAATGTTACAAAGTCTTCAGAGTTTGAGGTTCATCCACATGACTACAGCCAAAAATATGAATTTTACAGTGAAACGTTATTTTTTCTCGCCAGCTACACTCTGTTACGGAAAAGGTGTTATTATACATACAAACACATACATACATACATATGCCTCTGTCTTCCCTGTGCTTTATTTTCCACACATCTCCCCTCGTCTACAGCCTCCGTTCAAGTAGGTCCAGGTCTTTCAACTCTTCGGGTGCACACAAGAGCCCGGCCGATATTATTATATTATTCTCACAGGGGTTGTGGGAAGGGCATGTCCAGGACATCTCCATCTCCCTTTCATTATTACCTCATGTACATATGGAACTTCATGAATCCCTTATGACTCAGTTCTAACTTTCAACATCTTGACCATAATTCACAAAATCCCTTGTTTAGACAATGTGTAGGTCCCACAATCAACTCATGAGCCATTCTACTGAACAAGATTTGAAGTCTGGAGGTACTTTGCTGAGTAATACAGCATCAACTGTCATTTGTTACTCAAATAAAAATCTATAATTATGACACACACACAATGAATATTTTATATATATAACGTATAATATATATATAATCATAATATAATATATATAATTATATATATATAAATAAATATATATATATATATATATATATATATATATATATATATATATATATATATATATATATATATATATATATATATATATATAAATATTGTTATTCATTACAGTCCAGGTTGACTCCATAAAACAAAAGTTAATAATCTTAGCCTTGCAAAACCCTAGACTTCATTTTCACAAACAAAATGAATAATTAAAGAATAATTACTAACCGGAAGGTCGCCCCTATGAAAGTGTTTTGTTAAAATTAGTTTATTATTTTTACACACAAAACAGGGTGAAATTAACAGGGAAAAATTTGACACTCTCACTTAAATAACAAATGGAAATAGGATACAACAGCAATTACTGATCGAGAATGACAACCCATCAAATTTAACAATACTGGCCACTTATTTAAGTGGCCTATGAGCCAATTGTCAATGAAATTCTTGTATCAGCCTCGGTATACAGATTTCTTCAGGCAATCATACAACACACAGCAGCACGGCTGCATACGTCACTGCACTGAAAACACTCCTGGAAATTAAACAATTCCAGATAAGACTATTACCAAATTACAATCTTTCTATAAATGAGTTAATGCAAGAATTGGAGGGAATTCCTTTACTCTACTCACTTCTTAGCAAGGGGAAAGAATTACTTAATGCACTGTTCAAGGAACTACACACAGGTATAGATAGCGTGGTCGCTGTTTAAGTCAGATATAAGGAACTATTGAGCATTGAAATGCTAAAGGTTACTGAACAAAAACGAGTCAAAGAAAAAGACACTGGCCAACCATTTTCCCTTCCAGGGCACGTACCTTCATTGCTTCCTGTTACTGCGTGCACACCCAACCGTATGTTGATGTGAAACTGGGGTTGTCCAGCCACAGTCAGAGAATGGCACAATCAATCCTGTGTAAGAAAAATGATAGTTCCACAGCCCACAATTTGGGGCTCAATCAGGCAGAGGTTACCCATGGTTGAAAGTCAACTGAACTCAAGATGGAGGCTACCCCCGCCTTACATAGCTTCAGCTGTTGCTTGAGGCATTGCTTTCGGCTGCAAGATCAGCACATACCTGCGGATTAACGAAAGATGTCTCGAGCCAGTAAAAGATGGAAAACTCAGCAGGAGATTAACTGAATCTGAAGACTGTGACAGGGGAAACAGCTACCTACCCCAAGTGTGTTCCTTTGGGACACATAAAGCCCATCCATTGAAATGGGTGAGACTGTTAATCCTAAAGCTCTCCTCTCACTTCTGGGCTTGTGGACCTGCCTCTACCCGCTACTCTGATACTTTTCCATAAGGTTCTTCAAAACTTAGCAATCCAGTGGGCTGGCTAACCATAAAAACATATTCATTTAAGTATATATATTATATATAATGTACATATATAAGATTTATATAGATAGATAGATAGATAGATAGATAGGTATAAACACATACATAATACACACATATAGAGAGTATACAACCAGGAGGAAAGTGAATCAGCAGAATGCAAGATGTTTCACATTTATCCTAAGCCATCAGCATTGACTGCATATTGTTATTCAAATAAATATCTATATATAAACATATACTTTTTGTATATATATTGTATCAAATATATATATATATATATATATCTTATATATATATATATTTATATATATATATATATATATATATATACTGATTTATTATATCTATTAAAATTGTCAACAACTTTTAAGTTAATATATATATATATAATATATTATATATATATATTTTACAAGATATTACTGCTGTTCGCCTTAGGGTGTTGATTGTAAGTAATTCAGCCTGACTGAGACCGGGAAAGACGTTGTCTAGAGTAGGCGTTGCAGTTCAAACTTTAACGTCCGTTGAAAAGCAGGTAGCATTTAATAACATTTTTTCCCTTATAGGAAAATTCCCATATCAGCCTTAAAAATAGGTGGTCCTAAGGTCCTTTTTCCTTTCTACCTGTCTCTTGGCGAATGTTTTGTAACCAGAACGCGGACACTGGGATGACTGTTTGACCCAGGCCGGTCAGGGAAGAAGGAGAGAAAAATTATAGGGACCACCGTAATTTCAGACGTCTGGAAGGTGGCTCTAACATTAAATTTGTCTATTATTTTATTAGTGAATGGTGGAGCAAGAAACAATCACCCGAACTTCAGCATCCGTTGTAAATGCGCGCCAACGTTTATTTTTGTAAGATAGAGTCTGTGTGCTGTTGACTAATATTCGTCCATTCTTTTAACCTTTTTCTGTATTTCCAACTCTTTCTTTGTTTCATTCTCCATCGTTGAAGGTAATCGCTTTCAGGAGTCTATTAAGCCAAATTATTATATTGTTAGCTTCAACCCCTTTATTCCAGTAAAATACCTCGATTTAGGGTAAGCAAAATCAGTTAAGTCTCGATGCTTTTTTTATGCCTAAGCGTCCGAATGTTTGGAAGAAAATTTTTTGAAATCTAAAATTCATCTCAAATATTCTGTTATGTTAATTACCCTTAACTGGCGACCTTTCAAACTACGACTGTCTTTGAAAACTTTTACTTTTGGCTAAGTGGCAGATTACGTGTATTCTTGGTCTGCAGGCCGTAAAATTAAAAAATTAATAATACATGATCAGCCAAGACCCACACACGTAACAATATATATATATTTTTACGTTTTTCCGTGGTTTTAGTTTGAAATATGCTCTGTGAGACAGGTAGCAACAATTTAAAACAAGAGCCTTGTGATTCTGACTGCGTGGGTACGGGAAAACGTAAAAAGAGGAAAACAAAGGAGAATTTCATATGAGCATAGGGCTCTGGTTACTGAGGGAAATATTACGTAAAACACGTGGGCACATTTAAAGTAGTGTATTTACATAAATGACATTAGTACACAAAGAGGAACTCCGTAGATTGAATGAAACTGGGAATTCCAGCCACAGCCTGAGAAGCTTCCACGATAGGATCCTCTGAAATGAGAGATATGCACATTATACGCCAGTAATGAAAATAGACAAAAGAATAATGAATTCGAAGCTGCACTGAGGTGCCAAAGGAGTAATAAAGAATTAATACTGCCGATGCAAGAGGCGCACGGACGATTAGACAAGGGAGATTTCTGGCTTTCTCTTTAAGAAAATATTACGAGACAAAAGCGTGACTGAAATGGGGCTCTTCAGGGCACTTTACCTTAGCAGATTTTCCGAGGGCGCGTGAAGGCAGTCCGTGGGTGACTTGCGATTTCGAGGGCGAGTTTCTTCCGTGGTGAGATGCAAGGGCTTCCGTAAAGGGGCAAGGCGATGGGGACTCCTCGAAACTCAAAGCAATGGCGTGTGGGCTCGAGGAATACGGTCGAAGGGCACGAGGAGAAGTATACTTTTGAAAGGGCCACGTGGTTAGGATGCAAGGGCATCGATGGGGCCAGGTGTTGAGGACGTCTTCACAAGTTCACTCCATATCTTCCAGCCCAACAGCGTGTGTGTCGAGACCTCGTGGGCTTTTGCCTTTATCCCCTCCTATGGGGCAGGGTGCGCCCAACACAGATGCTTTGACTCATTGCACCTGCTGCCCAGGGAGGTTTTGGCCTGTAGGAGGGAACACCCAAGCCAGATTACTTTTGCCTCGAAGGAAAGATCTTTATCAAAAATGGGGAGCGCCTTTAATCTTTTAAACCCTTGTTTTTAAGTCGATAGACAGATGGTCTATCGATCGGCCGGCTGGCAGTAAATGAACAACCAACAACAACAAAAAGGGGAGGGGAGGTAATTTGCTAGCAATTCTTGCTAATCATAATACCTCCCCATACAAGATGATGTACATACCTCCTTCGGTGTGTACATCGATATTCAAGAATGAGCGGCAAATGCTTTACGTTACTCTACATTCTGCCTTGCAATGAACTTTACTCCTAAGGGTTTTATGAAGCTGTGACATTACTTTTAATAACACATTGGGACAATTTTTTCGTTAACAGAACGCAAAGTGATTTAAACACTTGCAAAAGAATAATTACTTTAGATTTGGTTACCCACTGTAACTTTATAAAGTGACTCAACAATTGTGAATTAATTAAGATTATAGGACCACGTATATGAGGCTATGGCCAACAAATGAAAAGAAATGGTTATTGTTCAAGAATTAAAATACACGTTACTTAATTTTAGATAAAATGCATGCGGTTAGTACAATCTGCCTTGAAGAGGCTGTGTAAATGAAAAACAGCGTTTACTTTTGTAAATGACATCCCCTTTTACGTGATACTGTAATGACTATACATATTCGCATTGATAATTTATCTTCGTTTTAACGCAAATTTGCTTAGCAATGCCCCACAAACGGATTTTGACAGCTGTATGCGGGCGAGAGTATTCGCGAGGTTTTAATTCGCTAACCTTAAACTACGCTAATTTTATGCGTCCACTGCCTACTCAATGTTATGACGAGGGCGAGCAGACAAAAGATGTGGGTAGGACAAACAGAGATCTTGGAAGGAAATGGAAGGGGAAAAGGGATAATAATAACAAAAGGAAAATTACCAAGACGTTACGAATGAAAACTGACCGCATATGAACGGCGGGACACGTCCCTCAGAGCTTACGAAAGGGGCATTTAAATCACAAGGGCAAGAGTTTATGACTCATGATTCATTAAAATAAAGATAACTAAATGACTAAAAGAAAGTAAATGATATTGGCAGAAGAGCTAAGGGAAAAAGAGTGAGGGTTTTATTGTGTTAGGCGGGAATTTATTTTCCTTCGCCTATAAATTACGGCCCGGACTATCACTTCAGTCCCAGGGCGAGGAAAGTGCACCAGAAGGGCGCGACTCCTTCAGGAGGGGCTGACACGCACGCCCGGTGCCAAGGTATGGGCGCAAGGGCGTGCCACTTCTCACTCTGTTATTCTTAATGATTTATACATTGTGTGGGGAATGGTATCCCGTATTTAATTGCCTCTTGTGGGGATAATTTAAGGGAAGATTAGTAGAGGATGGTAAGAGATAGCAGTTCCTGAGGAACGGAAGAAGATAGAGGAGGGTCTGACATCCCCTTCTGGATTAGGGGTGCCAAGACCTTCGAAAATGAAATGGTGGCACAGGTGCCATGGGAGCTCTAGAGCTCTTTGTAAATTACCTGGAATGTCCCACGCCCGTGGTAATTTCGCCTCGAGTCTTTCTAAATGGGACAGTCGTCCTCGGCCGGGGAAGCGGAGGGCCCGCGACCGGAGGGCGGCACGGAGTACCACCTGGGCCTGCTGATGCGACAGCTGACGCAGGAGTGTTCCGTGCGGGTTCTACCATGATCTGTCGCGGCTCTTGTAGTTCATCGGCCAAGGGAGATATGGCAGAATCCTGACTTGCAATTGCGTCGGCGACGGGCTGAGGCAGAGAGGAGGCGGTCGGGGTGGCGTGAGCGGCTCGCGCAGGTAACGTTGACCAGCTCAGGCACGGGTTGCGAGGCCGCACCTGCAGGTGAGCTTCGCGGTGGTCGGGAGGAACCGTCTCTCTGACCGGCCCCGCTGGTAGCGGTGCCAGGCCGGGGAAGAGAGGGGGGTCCTGAGTTGGATCCCGTGAATGGAGATCGGCGTAGCGCTCTGGCGCTGGCACTAGGGCAGAGTCAGGCGCTATCAGAGGTTTCTTGGGCTCGTCGGTCAGGACGGACGAAGCTTGGCCCTGCTCGGGGCATGCAAGTGGCACCGGCAGGAATTTGGCATCTCCTGAAGGGAGATTTGATTGGGGCCCTGGCACTGGCACTGAGGCAGGGCCGGGCACTGGAATGGGATCGGGAACCGATCGAGGGGGCCACTGTACATTGTACTCAGGTGGCACTGGTGGGGACTGCACGTCCTTCTGGTACCCAGGGGGCGCCAGTCTTGGCTGAGGAGAAGCGGGGAGGATTACTCGCGCCCGCGGAATGATTCGGGAATGGGGACCCCTAGATTGTCGTGATTTCGGTGGGGACTGAAAGTCCTGTCCCAGGATGACGTCATAGCCTCCGGGGAGATGGCTTGCTACTGCAAGATTGCAAATTTTGGATTGGTGAGGTCTTGTGACTCTCAATTGGACCGTAGGGAGTATCATTTTAAATTGATTTATTCCCTCGATCGTGACGAGTTTTCGTCTATTGACGATAGCTCCGTGGGGAACTCTGTCCCTTCGGATGAGGAGATTTGTGCGCCCGAGTCCTCGAATGCAGTGACTCGGCGCGGGGCTGGCTACCTCGTGGAGGGGCCACGTATACAGGCCCTTCTCGGCGGGAGGGCCTAATGATGTGGGATCTGTGACGGCCAAGGCGACGGTGGGAGTATTTACTTTATTATTGCGTGGGCATTTTGCCCATGCGGGGAGAATGGCCATAGACCTTGCACGCCGTGCAAAAGGTCTGGCTAAAGTCTTTCCGCTGCTGCCCCTGTGGAGGGCGTGGCGAAGTTATTTGTTGGTTTTCCGGGAGAGAGAGGAGCCGGTTTCTTGTTCCGGCACTGTTCGGAGGAATGCCCCGTTTTCTTGCAATAATGGCAAGTTAGGGGCTTGCCCGAGTTCCCATTTTTGTGGGAATTTGAACCTCCGAGGAGGGACGGGGGATTTATCTTCCGCCCCATGGATCCTTCTTGAGGGTGGTGAGTTTCCCACATGTCTGCTATTCGGCAACACTCGGTGAGTGTTGCTGGGGCTTTTTCCACTATATGAGTGGCGAGGGCAGGAGGGGCGTAGCGCAGGAAATGCTCGAATTTAAACCGCTCGAGTACCTCGGCGGTGTTAGTGGCTCCTTCGGAATCGAGCCATTTTGTCAACGCCGCTCGAATGGTACGCCCAATCGGACCAAGTCTGGCCTGCTTCTCTGGGCTGCTCTCTCAACGTCTCCTCCACCGCTCGGGGGTAATCTCGTACGCCTTCAGAACTGCTTGGCGTGGGCTTCCCAGTTTCCCGATCGTCTGCGGGAAGGGGCGTGGTAGGCAACCAGGGCCTTTCCGCCCAGGAATTTAGTGAGAACAAGGAGAGTTCCGCGGGGGAGAGATCGCAGCACTCCAGGACTCGTTCGGCCCTTTCAAGCCATACTTCGGGTTCGGACTCGGTCCATTTTGGCATGAACGAGTGAGCTTGGCTGAGGGCACTCATCCCCGCGGCAGGGGGCGGGGGGGTGGCGGGCTGTCGTTCTAGCATCTGGAGCTCGTGGGCGCGCTGTCGCTCTCGATCTTCCCATTCTCGTTCCTCCCTTTTCTCTTGGGCGATTCTGTCTCTCTCCTCTCGTTGTTCTTGGGCAATTCGTTCCCTCTCTCTCTCTGCACGTTCTTTATCCTTCTCCTGCTCTTGGGCAATTCTTGCCCTCTCTCTCTCCTCACGTTCTTTATCCTTCTCCTGCTCTTGGGCAATTCGTTCTCCCTCTCTCTCTCTTCACGTTCTCTTGCTCTCTCCGCCTTGGCATCGTCCACTCGTTCTTGAACCCATGCTCTCAGATCTTGCCCCGATAGTCCCATGTCCTTCCCAGCGGACATGTAGAATTTGAAATCCTCGTTTTGTTGGGCTCTGGTATTAGCCATCTTGGAATAATGGGTATAGGATATGTCTGAAAAGACTCAATTGCAGGAATCTGAAACACTCAATTGTTCAGACTGCAGGCGAATGGATCTGTCTGAATACGACAGGTAATTAGTAAGTCTGAGGAGACTTTTGTTAAAATTTGATATGTCTTGAAAGACGTGGTTGTTCTTGGCGAACGAATTTTCATATGTGTCTCGAAGAAAGGGACGTATTTGGATTTTTCTCGTCACGCTGACTCGGACTCTCTGAGGCTGTAGCGTGAAGTTAAGGAAGTTGTTCTAACTGAACTAGAATGAACAGTCCCGTTTTAGGGCTTAGATGTGGAATGAGAAATTCTACACTGTATAATGTCTCAAAAGGACTTAATTTTGGAGGGTTCCCTGAGGAGAATGAGAAATTTGGCCAATTCGTGCGACGAGAATTTTTGTATGAGTCTCTGAGGACTGGAGTCTCTGATTTGGAGAAATTCTCGCCACGTGCGACGTAGAATTTTAGGAGTCTCTGAGGACTGGAATTTGGAGAAATTCTCGCCACGTGCGACGTAGAATTTTAGGAGTCACGAGGACTTGGAATTTGTGGAATTTGGAGGAATTCTCGCCACGTGCGACGTAGAATTTTAGAGTCACTTAGGACTTGAATTACGATTCGTCCCTTAGGACTTAGAAATTACTAACGGGAAACCCAAAGAAAAAATGTATGCTGGGAAATGAATGGGGGAAAAATGCTACACACGCGGGCCTGGGCGGGGTGGGGGTGCAGGTCGTTTGGCCAACACCGGAGGTATTTTTAGATTCTGTGTGAATGAACCCAGTATATGTATAGACCGTCTGGGATTCCGGGAAGTTTCCCAGTCGTCTGAGAGGATAACAGTACAACGGCCTAGTAATTTTCCCTATAAGCGGAGTTTAAATTTCGCTTTCCTAACACCTAACTCGAATTCTAACTACACTGAGAGAATTTTCAGCAATGCAAGCTGACTTCGTCGTGTCCCACGTGGGAATTTTATTCACGCCTAAATAACAGTTCGCTAATTCGAAATGCGAAGTAAAATTTATCACAGAGGAATTTCTTTCGCACTATTCCTCGAAGCAAGAATATGGCAAAGATTTTAACACAGGAATTTTCGCACTATTCCTCGAAGCAAAAGATATGGCAAAGATTTTAACACAGAGGAATTTCACTATTCCTCGAAGCAAAGGATGGTTAGCACTGGTTATTTCCTAACTACCTATCCTGAAAGGCATGCATTAACGAATCTAATACGGCGGTTCTTTTCTCTCAGTGATTACATGCGTCCCTATTTCTAATTCCTAGGAACAGTCACGATTGTAAAAGGTTTTGCTAAGATTAACACATTACTTACGTGGAATTTTCTGGATCTGTGTGCTGGTTTTACACATAAGGTTCGTAATTGTCTCGTACCCAGCTTAGCTTTGCTAATAGCTGATCTGGCAAGTTGCAAATGCAATAAAGCAACACTAGGGGAACTGCAACTGCAAAACGAGATCCTGGCAAGGTCGCCATTTTTACGTTTTTCCGTGGTTTTAGTTTGAAATATGCTCTGTGAGACAGGTAGCAACAATTTAAGGTAATTTAGCCTTGTGATTCTGACTGCGTGGGTACGGGAAAACGTAAAAAAAGAGGAAAACAAAGGAGAATTTCATATGAGCACAGGGCTCTGGTTACTGAGGGAAATATTACGTAAAACACGTGGGCACATTTAAAGTAGTGTATTTACATAAATGACATTAGTACGGGAAAGAGGAACTCCGTAGATTGAATGAAACTGGGAATTCAGCCACAGCCCGAGAAGCTTCCACGATAGGATCCTCTGAAATGAGAGATATGCACATTATACGCCAGTAATGAAAATAGACAAAAGAATAATGAATTCGAAGCTGCACTGAGGGTGCCAAAGGAGTAATAAAGAATTAATACTGCCGATGCAAGAGGCGCACGGACATTAGACAAGGGAGATTTCTGGCTTTCTCTTTAAGAAAATATTACGAGACAAAAGCGTGACTGAAATGGGGCTCTTCCAGGGCACTTTACCTTAGCAGATTTTCGAGGGCGCGTAGAAGGCAGTCCGTGGGTGACTTGCGATTTCCGAGGGCGAGTTTCTTCCACGTGGTGAGATGCAAGGGCTTCCGTAAAGGGGCAAGGCGATGGGGACTCCTCGAAACTCCAAGCAATGGCGTGTGGGCTCGAGGAATACGGTCGAAGGGGCACGAGGAGAAGTATACTTTAAAAGGGCCACGTGGTTAGGGTGCAAGGGCATCGATGGGGCCAGGTATTGAGGACGTCTTCACAAGTTCACTCCATATCTTCCAGCCAGCGTGTGTGTCGAGACCTCGTGGGCTTTTGCCTTTATCCCCCCTATGGGGCAGGGGTGCGCCCAACACAGATGCTTTGACTCATTGCACCTGCTGCCTGCAGGGGGAGGTTTTGGCCTGTAGGAGAAACACCCAAGCCAGATTACTTTTGCCTCGAAGGAAAGATCTTTATCAAAAATGGGAGCGCTTTAATCTTTTAACCCTTGTTTTAAGTCGATAGACAGATGGTCTATCGATCGTCATTTGGCAGTAAATGAACAACAACAACAACAACAAAGGAGGGGGAGGTAATTTGCTAGCGAATTCTTTGCTAATCATAATATATATATATATATATATATATATATATATATATATATATATATATAATGTGTGTGTGTGTAAAGAGTATACTGCCACGAAAAAAGTGAATCGGCAGAATGCAAGATGTCTCATCTTTACCCCAAGCCATCTTCCAGCAAAACTTTTCTCGCGATAGTTTTATTTTTGTATGTATGTATGTTTGTATACGTTATATACAAATACATTCATATGTATGTCTGTCTGTATGTATGTGTGTGTGCGTGCGCTTAAGACAAAGACAGATCGCAGGACGAATACAAAGGCAGACCAAAAAAAATGGCAAAACGCCACTTGATATCAATTACAGAAGCGCATGAAAATGAATAAAAACAACTGACTGCTTTGCCAGTTCTGTTGCGATTATTTGCCGGAAGAAAACACAATTCCTAAACGTATCGGCTGGCGCATTAATTAGCTGCCTTGATTTCCACTCGTTGCAATATAAACAACATTTCTGTTCCCTCGCATTACGTGCGGAAAACAGACATGTTTCCATCTGCTACTTAGCTGCGTGCAAACATGTCTAATGTATGCAGGTGGCACCCGATTACCAACAATAATCTAGAATTCCTTATTCTTCTCATCAGTCCTCTCCCTCGATGGTGACACGACGCAAGGTAAACAAACGTGGACTTTCGTATATTTATTAGTCAAAACATACATGCTCGGCTTATTTGCAAATGCAACTAACGTTTTGTACAAAGATAAATTTATCAAACTTGTCTAACAAAGAACAATACGTTGAGAAAACATTTCCTGGTATCACAGAACACTAGACGGCTTGCATCGGGGATGAGAGAGAGAGAGAGAGAGAGAGAGAGAGAGAGAGAGAGAGAGAGAGAGAGAGAGAGAGAGAGAGAGAGAGAGAGAGAACTTAGACTGATGGTGCCACATCAATTTATTTAAAAGTATATCTAATATAATACGTTTTATCGTTCCTTTCCTAATCGTGGAAGATACAGAGAAATGAATGAGGAAATGAAAGTACAACAATTCTTAGACAATTACAATAAAATAAACATTACAATTGCCTTCCTCACCTCTACTTTCTCGAAACGATTCCCAGAAAATCGGCTTCAGCGAAATGAAAAGTGCTACAAATGATGCTCACACATTTTTTAAAAGATGCATAAAACGCTTACAGGCAAATAGGAATATCTACGTTTACAACGACAACTTGAAAGACAATAACAACTACTACAGCTACAATTTTCCGGTTTATGATACAATTAGTAAATATGAACTTGAATGCCCAGTCCTTCGTCATGAAAATAGGTGAAACGAGAGAGGGCAAGATCCTGGTACTGAAGAAACATAAAAAATACGTAAGCAATGTGTGAACTGAGAAAATCAAAGCCAACACAGAAACGTCAAGAATGAGATGACCCGACAATGAGGATTGGGATGAAGAGAGCGCCGCTTCATTAAGATCAAAGCAAACAAATATTGTGACAAAAAAAAAAAAAATTCTAGCACAATACCGGCACAAAGATACGTTTAATGAACGTGAACTTTGCTGGCATTTATTTTTGCAGAAAGGGAGTTCTATCCAAAACAATAATCAACAAGAAACGCCGACAAGGTATACCAAGATAAACAGAATAAAATACAAATGAACAGAGGAGCAAATCTACGATAAATATAAAAGGAAGCTAAAACTGTACCAAAAACATGAAGCCTCCTTCATTTGAGGAATTTTACTACATACAATCCTTTTAGCATATTCAGTACACGTACGCCTTTAGGATATTTGAAAACAAGAAAAATAATTAAATTAACAAAGTAAAATGGAAATAATAATCCTCATATTTGATGTTAATGAACTGCATATTTCCCTAAAAACAGTTCATTAATGCTAGGCCACAAACCGGCATGGTCAAATATAGGCTGTGGATGCTCCAATAGCAAAGATGATTATCATGAAAGCAGCAACGATGCAAATGTAACAATTGTTTTTAATGACCATCTTTTATGTGAAACATTAAGAAAGAAGAGTTCTCCAACCAGTGACTGGAGAACCAGAGTAAAAAAAGCCGAGTGAAACCAAACGGTAGAGATGACCCCAATCTTTGCAACCCCGTGCTGAAATCCCACCGAGATACTAAGTGAAACTTTAATTCTTGACTAAATCAAAGGGAATGAGCTATAAAACTGTGGCCTCACTAACAAGTTCTTACTTCCAATTCTAATATAGTTAGAATTCTAATACAGAATTCTAATACAGTTTGCTGTATAACATCTTGTCAAGGCCGGACACAGTCAGACAGCCAAACAAACATATGTGAGCAGAATCTGAAACCAAGCGACAGAGGAAGGACCAAATCCCTCGCCCCTGTACTGCCAGTACCCTTGCAGAGCAGGGGCGTAAGAGCTCTCCTATCTCCCGCGAACAACGTCAAAGATCCCAATACGACAATTCTCCTTGTCTTGGGAAAGAATGGAAGAGGTCACACTTAATGGCACTCACAGTGTCACTTGAAAATACTCTCTCAAGCCCATTGTTTAAGCAAGTAGCGCTAATTTGGTCTCCTCTTGGCATGGCCTGGAATGCCGTAAGCTGGGATTTATTAGGACGAATCTCATCACTACATAAATAAATCTTATGGATTTGTAGGGCTTGCAGATAACCTTTACAATCTATTTAGAAATTACTACGTGGGAAAAGAAAGATACACAACAAGTGTACAGGTAAAAAACGTAAAAATACTTCCACTAACTATACTACCACTAATCGTAATAATTATTTTACCCAAGTTTTGACTCTTCCACAGCTATGAAACTGTCAAACAAAATACAATTTGCTATTACATAAAAAATGACTAGATTCCATTGATATTCAAAAGGTTTTCTCTTACGATGGTGTGAAATCTCCTTCAATGCTACTCAACATCCCTCTAGCAAGATGAGTTCTACGGAAACATGTCCAAGCCTAATAACTAATTTTACTGAGATAAGCATTATCAAGGACTTTTCTCCAGCACTCTACGCCCATACAAATTTAGTTAACAACTCATTTCGGTGTACACACACAAATGAAAATCATAAATTAATATATTTAAAGTATTCCTTGGAAACAAAATATGATCACAATAATATATGCATAACGCTGTCAAAATACTGCTAATGAGATAAATTAAAAATCGATCATTTTTCAACGGAGAGGTGTGTTTGTTTTCTTTAACAGGTTCTTTTCTTCGTCATCGTCATCATCATCATCATCATCGTCGCCAGGACATTATCCACTTGTATCGAAGCATCTCCAGGCAGCTTCTAACCTCCCCTTAATCTTTCAGCTTTTATGTTCATCTCCTCTTTCAGTCTTTTCCTTCAGAATGGAGTGGCTCTCCCTCTTCAGTCTCTCATTCTCATAATTGGTGTTGCTGTTACTTTGATCTCTCGTCTTGCTTCCCCAGTCGTTTTCGTCCTCGGCTATCACTAACGGCCGCGGATTAACTACTTCTTCTGTTCCTTTCCTGACCACAAAAGTGTAGTTTTAGGCAATCAATTAATCAATCTCGGAAGGGCTTCAGCCTGCTGAAGGACTTCCCCCGGAGCTCTCATCCCTTCCTGCCTCAAACCTGACCTCTCTCCCCTTCCACTACTTCTCCCCTTAGCCCCTTTGAGAAGCTGCTATCTACCCTAACCAAATATACCACTGCTATTCTCCTTCCTCCTGAGTTCTTTCCTCTCAAAATATCCCTCAACAACATCCCGCGTGTTCTTTATCTGCAGGTACAGTAGGTCTCCCTTGTGTGCGTCAATACCGAGCTCTCTTCTTCCCTCTTTACCTACTTTTGCTTGTACGCACACCAGGAGGACGTCTTTCTAATTACTTGGTATTTTATTATTCTCTCTCTCTCTCTCTCTGTAACCCCCCCCCAAAAACATCAAGCTCTCACCTCTTAAATTACAACTCCCTTATTTTTCTTCTAATGTCTTGTTTTCACTTTTCTGGTCTGCCTTTCCACTTGAAGCATCCCCACTGTTTCCCTCCTTTACTTCTTTCTTCCTCTCTCCAGAGTAAACTCCTCCTCTATCCTTTTTTCCTTATAACTCTTTGTGTTCTCAAGTCGCCAGTTTTCTCTCGTTCCCTAAACAAACAACAGCTCCGTTTCTTACGTCCCCCTCCTTCATATCTGCCTTTGTCTCACTCGCTTGATCTATCGCTCTCTACTCTTTTGTCTTCCTATTCCTCCTCCTCCTCAACCCCCTTTCCCCTTTTAGCATCTCTTTATGTCCCTCAGTGCCGTGTTTATCGTCCCCAGCTCGACCTTTTCATTCACTTCCCATGAAAAGAAAAGCCGCAAATGGCGACAAGACTGAACATCACTCCGATGGGCCTTTCTTTCCTTATCATTAATATTTAAATTTTTTTTGGCGCAATCTTTTTTGTTCCAGTCTCAAAGGCTATTTATTCGTTTGGTAATGTCAATTAACAGATTTCCTTAGGATGAGTCATGTACAATTCATGCCATCAAGGAATAGTTTTTCTTTTTTATTCCCTTCGTTCCGACTAATCCTGTTTTTTCGCAGAATAATTATTAACCACTTCTTATCATTAATTCCTAAACTTCGAAGAATGCTTCCTTGATCATTTTGCATTCCAAGACAACGGTAATCGGAACTGACAACTTACAAAAAAATAAATAAACACTGGTAAAATTGAAGCCTGACCTTATCCTAGCGAACGGAAAGACGCACGAATGGACACAGGACGGGTATATGTCAGCCAAACAAACGGTCCCTGGAAGATAAAACTTGGGCATTCAAAGTAAAACTTGCGAAAGAGTTCCATCTCATCCTCTCAAATATTTTACCATGTACACGCAAGTGTCCAAGAGCGGCAGAGGAAGCCTTAGACGTCCTGCAAATAACTCCAGTAACCGAATTTTGAATTTATTGTACGGTAACACATAAACAAAGACAGACAAAACCAGAAATTGTGCCCAGAATTCTGATCGCAGAATGCCATGCTATTCAGTGACAATCACCACTTTAACAATAACAGCGCGGTTACAGTAGTTCCACAAACCAGGAAGGTTTAGAGGAATTGTCATCAGATGAGTCATTAACCTCTGTAACTTCAACTGGCAAACCATGATCTTTAACTTCATTTTATATTTTCGTTCGTACAACTACTTACATAAATTTGTACACATAAAGCTAGTACCTTTCACAACTGGGCCAACTGGTGGGTGGCAGGCTGGGCTCAAACAACAAACATTGCAAACATGAACTCAGTGCTCTAAAACTGACCTATATCTTATAAATACTTTGATAGAGATAGATTGATTGCCTACGTAACAGGATGGAGACTGATGGAGTATCTCACTGTCACATGATTAGTGGAAGGGAATGAAGCTCCAGAAAATTCACAAATAAGGAAATTATTGGATTTGTTCTAGTATTATCAAAGACATTACAACTATCAATCATAAATATGTACTCTGGGAAAAGACTGTAGCCAAAATTTTAACAGTAAGGCAATTTGAAAAACCAACTGGATTTGCTTTTGTTTTCTGTTATCTGATCCCTGTTTCTCTGCTCTTTATTTTCACCTAATGATTTAAGATATTAGAAAAGGTTAAAGGAAAACTTGCATTCCATAAACACACACATATAGGCTATTATATATATATATATATATACATATATATTTTATATGTTTCTTTTTCTTTTAACGTGCTTTTATTCCCATTTTTGTATGGGGTAAGCAATTATATATATATATATATATATATATATATATATATATATATATATATATATATATATATATATCTTTTCTTCTTTTTTTTTTAACGTGCTATTTTTGTATGGGGTATGCCTTCTTTTGAAGGACTTTTGATTTGGCTTTATGTGGTCTCGATCGGCTGCCCTGCCTGACATCAAGACCCCATACGTATGTTTCATGTATCATACCAGACCCAACGCCTTCTCCCCAGCAGCGAGAAGTTATTGCGCGGGTATGGCGAGAGTTCGAGACGTGTGAGATGTTTGTTATGTTTTTAGAAGGTGTTGTAGTGGCTTTGTTTTGTGTGTGTATTTAGTCTGTAACATCCATTTTTATCCGTTGATTACATATATAATCCCGGGATGTCTACACGGATAGCAAAGTGTCTGCCTCTCTGATCAGCCGGCTTGCGGGATTGAACCAGACCTCTACGAAGTCCGAAGCTGCTGCTGTATAGCCATCGATTATATATATATATATATATATATATATATATTTATATATATATATATATATATGATATATGTATATATATATATATATGTTTAAAACATTAGAAATGGTTAAAGGAAAACTTGCAACCACATTCCATACACACATATAGGCCTATATATATATTTTTATGTATATTTATGTATATTGTGTGTGTTTGTGTATGTGTGAAATATGTGTGTGTGAAGTATACATACAAAAAAATTATGTTACAAATATAGCTTAACATCGAATTCACTCTACACTAAAGCATAATATAACTGATATATACATATATATACACAGCAGGAAGCGCCATCTGCATGTCAGTATTTTACACAACTATATATATATATATATATATATATTTATATATATATAATATAGATATATATATATAATATATATATATATATATATATATATAATATATATATATATAACATGTTATATATATATATATAACATAACTGATATATATATCATGTTATATATATACAAAATATATAACACATGTTACGTTTATGTATTAAAAAAAAATATAACCTAACGTTAATCGTTCTATGCGTTATACAATATTTTGAACGTAACTAATTTCTTTCTTTGGCTCTGAAGTCTCTTTTTACCATGAATGCGGATCACAGCCAGCAGATACAAAGTATTTAACGGAGGGGGTCATTATCTTTGTTCCCTCCGATGAAAAAGCTTTAAAAAGAGACTTATCAGTGATCCTTTATTTGCGAGCCTTGTTTTGAAATCGATTCTCCGGATGGGGACTGAATGACGGAGTACTTTGATAGAGATAGATTGATTGCCTACGTGACAGGATGGAGACTGATCGAGTATCTCACTGTCACATGGTTAGTGGAAGGGAACGAAGTTCCAGAAAATTCACAAGTAAGGAAATGATTGGATTTGTTCTCGTGTTTTCAAAGACATTGCAAATATCAATCATGTATGTATACTCTGGGTAAAGTTGATTGATTGAATATAGGATTAGGGACAAAGTCCAAGCACTGGGACCTATGAGGTCATTCAGCGCTTAAATGGAAATTGACAGTAAAAGGTTTGAATGGTATAACAGGAGGGAAACCTCGATGTTGCACTTTGAATCAATGGTTATGAGAGGGTGGAAAGTAAGAGGGAAGACAGAGAATATGAATGGAGGTACAGTATAAAGAACGAAAGGGGTTGCAGCTACGGGCCGAAGGCACGCTGCAAAGAACCTTAGTAATGCCTACAGTGCACCGCATTAAGTCCACTGACGGCACTACCCCCCCAAAGGGGGCCTCTGGGTAAGGACTGTAACCAAAGTGTTAATAGTAAGGAAATATGAAAAACCAACTGGATTAGTGCCACTCCCGGAGATCAAATGACTTTCAACCAAAGTGTTAACATTCCTGTAAAACACACTTCTTCGTTTTAACGTGCTTAAAACCATTTTTACTGGATTTGATTTGTGGGGTAGGCCCCTCGACCGGCTGCCCTGCCTGAGCTTAGACCCCGGTCCCCCCCGCTCCCTTTCTCCCAGCAGCAAGAGGGAGAACTGGGCGGGTAGTCCGACAGTTCGAGACGTGTAAGGTGTCTGTTATGTTTTTAAAGATGTTGGAGTGGCATTGTTTATGTGTGCATTAGTCTGTAACATCCATTTGCTTTCATATCCGTAGGGGATGTCTACGGATAGAAAGTTTCCCTGGACTGGTCACTGCTGGGGATCGCCACTGGCTTCTATGAAGTCTGTGGTTGCCACTCTACCAACCAAGCCATCGAGGCTCTATTCCCTAAAAACATACACATATATATATATATATATATATATATATATATATATATATATATATATATATATATATATATATATATATATATAATGTATATATACAATTTTTTCGTTAAATTCACACAAGCTTTCCAGTGAAGTACTTTAAGCACAGCATATATTTCCCCTTTTGTTGTCAGATCTGAAAAACTTCAACGAAAACTGGGAGTCGTTTAAATATCCTTTCGAAATCGGTGTAATGAACCAACTATATACAGTGAGGATGTATGGGCAGCACTTTTTGAAGTCAGGCCTTCCTAAGTGATCGTTTTATGTATACAAGTACGTGTATGTATGTATATATGTTTACATATATATATGTATATATTATCTAAGTGTATGTTTGTGTGTGGTGTATGTGTGTATGTATGTATGTGTGTATATATGTATAATATAAATATATATAATAATATAATATATATATATATATACACACACACACACACAAACCACACACAAAGTGTCTGCGCGCGCATATTCATTACTGGGTGAACGGCATGACTCAGTAATGGAACACTGGCATAGCTTTTTCTTGAGGACTGTCGTTCAATTCAATCCAGTCCCACCAATCAAACCAGATGTCCCGGGGGGGTGTTTACCAGCATTAGCTTTAATTCAGTGAAATGGCATAGGATAGAAACCTCTTCCTGTAAGGCTAACATCTGACAACAAACCCTCTGGCTTGAGAGAGAGAGAGAGAGAGAGAGAGAGAGAGAGAGAGAGAGAAAGATTTAGATGATATGGCAAACATGTATATGTATATGTATATATATATATATATATATATATATATATATATATATATATATATATATATATATATATAAGAATATATTAATATAATATATATAAATATATAAGAAAACTGACTTATGTGGGCTTACGTCAGCAGCAACCCTCATTATGCACTATCAAAGTTAAAATAATCGCCTTGCACACAATGATGGCAATTATTGATTTCCAATAACCATCAGACCCAGAGAGAGAGAGAGAGAGAGAGAGAGAGAGAGAGAGAGAGAGAGAGAGAGAGAGAGAGAGAGAGAGAGAGAGAGGTCTTATGATTTCTTTCTCTTGCATCTATTTTTTTTTTCAGTTCTTCGCTACCAATAGCGTATGTCTCAACCATACCAACGATCCTTTTCTATGCGCGACGTCAGCCCATTAATTTTTATTTGCGATTTCCTAATTCAGACAGCTAATGATGACTCATTTCAACATTCTGTTTATAATAAAGTTTGCATGCACATTGCGCATAAACACATTCACACACACACACACTCATATATATATATATATATATATATATATATATATATATATATATATATATATATATATATATATATATATATATATATATAATATATGATAATACAAATGTCGTTGTAATATCAAATTCACAAAAACACTCCGAAACACAAGCACCGAAGCGATAACAAGTGATAAATGAACGCTGCTTTCTGGACAGTTCCAGAAATCCGTTGTATATCTAAATTAATGAATTAGGTATCAGGTGGTTAGTCGTCTATGGTGGATAGCGGGCAGGTGTATATGAGCATGGGGCTGGCAACCTCATATCCGAAGGATTAGATAAGAACAGAGGGTTTAATTATGACTATGAAGCCAACCCTTCCAGGGAAAAGACATAAAAATGAAAAATATATTTAAGATGTTTTTTGTAAGCACAAGGGTCTATAAATCAACAGTAGTGATTAAAAAAACTTCATATATATATATGGTCCCCAGTCCAAAGACCGTTCAGGGTTTGACAGGTTATCCCTAAAGAACTTCATACTGTCTTAGTGATCTCTGGATGTGTGGGAGGGCACGAACAAAAACATAAATCAGGCGTGCTGAATCCTCCTTAACTCTTGCCTTCATGGCCGAGTTCCAAGAAATGGATGTATATCTGGTTTAATGAATTAGGTATCAGGTGGTTGTGCATGTTCTGTCTCTAAGGCAGTGGATTCTTAAACATGGGGCGGCCAGAAGCTTCCAAGGATCAAGATGAGAACCAGATGGGTTTAATTTTTTATTTGTGATGCCAACCCTTCCAAAAAAGACATAAAAATTAAATATATTTTCTAATCATTATTCAAAACATTCCAAAAATTCTAGAAATATAGGTCAATTTTAATTTCAAATCTTGTTTATGAAAGTCTTTTATTGTTTGATAAGGTTATTAGCTAAAACCGACAACATACTGTTTTAGTGATTGTGGATGTTGGGAAAAATTTCAGGGGTGGGGGCGTTGGGTCTATACTCCTTAGCTTTTGCCTTGACCGAGTTCCAAGTGTAAAAGTGGTTTAAGAACCACTGCTGTCTCTAGGATATTGTACAAAGTGCGATGATCTGTCCCTTGCCTATGCTGATCATGGGCGACCGCTGGTAATTCTTAATGAGTTTGGAATGTCATCTAATCTCAAGTCTCAGATCTCAGCTGCCTACCTCTTTGATTCCTTACAGTACTTAACACAATAATTACATTTTAATTATATTCCTAAAACTTGTCTCTCCCTAAAGGCTGATTTCCCTTTGCAGCTCTCTTGGGTTCAAATCTATTGGCTCTTCCCAAAAGTTTTAAGCTGAAAATTTAAAGGAAGAAATACAGAAAGCAGTTCAAATCTATTGACTGTCCGTAGGTTTTCAGCTGAAAATTTAAAGGAAGAAATACAGAAAGAAAAAGTTACAATTATAAAATGAAAATAAATATAAATTGTTCCAACAGGTCCAAGAAATAAAATCATTAATTTTTTTAATAAATTTCTTTATTTTCTGTAATACAATATCTGACGCAGCTCCATAAGATTTATTTACCTCCAAAAATTTAGACAAACTTCATGAATAATACTTGGTTCCCAAAGATTCCATCTTGGTTTCCATCCTGTCACTTGAATATACCTAAATTATTAAGATAAGACAATCATTCTCCTACAAAGAGGACTGTAATCCATGAAAGAATTTATACTAGCACCCTCGATAATTTGCCACGACTGTCAATCACAGGACTCCCTTTCTCTCTCTCTCTCTCTCTTTCCGGAAAGTCTTCTGTCGTTCGTGATATCTCTAAGGTATTCGGCAAACGCTGACACAGGGCTTTGCTGGCCAAACTTCGTTATGTCTTTATTTCTTTCTGTGTTAAAACATTTCTCGCATTTTATCAAACTGCGTTATGAAAGTTGCTGCTGATGGTATTTTAGCTTCACTACTTCCTGAGGCTGTTTTGAGTTCTACTCTTGACTTCAATCTTTTTTTTTTCTCTTTATACTTACTTTATAAATGTTGGCCTCAACCTACTATTTAATTCTCCAAGCCATTTGTTCAATGTAATTCAGAATAACGAAACTGCTTCTCTCCTATATAAAAAAAATACTCGGTTCAAAAATACCTTGAAGACATTTAGGCTGATGCATTTGCTTCTAGACATTTTATTAAGTGATTTTGACTACATCAATTTATTGTTTTCCTCATTTTCTATTGAAAGTTTGAGGTAGTATGCTCCATCCACATTCTGAATGCTACTGTGGTTGGCGAGCGTTCGCCTCGTTATTTATGAAGAAGCGACTAGATTTCACTTAGACTTGAGATGCTCTTTCTTTTCCCAGTAAGATGGCCCTCGTCTCTTACTCTGCAGGTATCTACAGTTTAGTTTCTTATCCACATAAGAAATCAGTGTCAGGGACCTTGGTAATTACGATAACAGATAATTTACCATCAATCAATTGTCCACACAAATCAAAACTAACCACCCGCCTAAATAAAAAGCCATTCCATACTTCTGGTAGGGTAACTCAATGAGCACTAACTTTTATTTTCGAATATTTTTCTGTTCGACTCTTCATAAACAAACAAACACACACACACACACCCAAATCACTCTCCCGTAGTACTGCCTTGCATCACTATATTTACCTGTGGCAACATGAAATGTGCCACAGCGTCCTTTTACCTAAAGCTCCGGTTCTGAAAACCGTTAAGGTTTCATTGTCTTAAATTCTAACTTAATGACATCATTAAAATTAAATAAAGCCTCAACTACCATTTTGAATAGAGCATAACTTAAGTTTTACTTCATTGCAAACAAGGGTATAATTTCTATTTTATGCTAGTTTTCCAGAATACGTTACACAGTTCTGATTACAGACAGGTACCTCTGAATGGAAACCATGCTCTAGTAAAGTGCGTTGTGGGCAATTTTATGTAGCCTGCTAATCTAACGTGTACTGCTAAGCCTTGGTAAAATTACATTACACACCTGCCTGACTTCATATTAGCGACTCTCTCATTTTTGGGTCTGAAATTTTGCCATAATAAATCAAACTCTTAATGTTGTGCGTTCACTGTTTTTCATTTTCAATTTACTGAAAATTTACATAAACTGTACTATAAACATTACGTGGAATGAATAATCAGTAGTTACTGATCATATGTATAGCTGCTTGTTTCATATTTATGGACCAAACAATGAAGTCTGAAGTGCTACATAGTCAACTCCATAAAGCAGACGTGCAACCTTTGACAGAAAATTACCCACAATGCATTGCTCGGCTCAACTAGAAGCACAACTAATCATATAACATAGCTTTGTTTTCGAATCCAACAAAACGCTTCTAATGGAATTAAAGTGTCATTTAAATTCACACAGCAATGTTTTACCATAGTTCTGTTCCTGTGAATCAGAACCGCAGATTTCGTCCTTTATAAACCCTCAACTGATAACCTACCATTTGTTGATCACACCAGACCTGTATCAGGAACTTTTAAGTCCTATGCCTTAGAGCCTGAAATCTGCTAGACATCTACAGGGACTGACAAAAATTCCTAATTGCCACACCTGGTGAAAGATTTGTTTCTGCTTTGGAAGTGATATCTAGTTTCTTCTCTGACTGATATACTTTTGTGCCTAGGAGCGCTAAAAGTGTTACTTTCCTTTTTTTTTTTTTTTTTTGCTGATGTCCCTCTGGGAGCTGTTTCTCCATAATCCTTTCCTCCCAATCAAACTTTTTCTTATTTACCCACCTTTTTCTTTCCTTTTCAACATCCGTTGAAACTCATAATTAGGTCTTACTTTCTTTCAAAACCTTTCGTTGTGGACGTGCACTGGTTCTTGAATGAGAACAAATTAATCTCCTATAGGTTATATCTATAGTTAACTAATTTCTCAAGATAATCTTTAACATCTTAGAAATTCAACCCCTTGCACCACTCACTTTCTTGATTTCTGTCTCACTCAGTGAGTGAAAAGTGGGATGTGCACATCAGATATCATTTGTACTATTTTGTCTACCTTGCGTAGATTGATTGATTGATAATGAAATTTAGGTCAAGCGTAGAATAATGTGGAAATGGAATACAAAAATTTAAGCCTAAGTCCAAGCACAGGAACCTATGAAGTCACTGAGCGCTGACTAGGAAACTGAGTGTAAAAGGTTTTGAAGGCGTTCCGGGAGGAAAACCTCTTAGCTTATGAAACAACTGTTATGGAAAGAAAGATGGAAGAGAATGTGGGAGGTAGAGTAAAAGGAATGAAAGGAGTTGCAGCTAGGAGCTGAAGGGATGCCTACAGTGCGCCAAATGAGGTCCACTGACGGCACTTCTGCAGCCCCAATGTAATATTTCTAAGCGATGCTCCTCTTGACAGTTTGTTTAAAAGATTTTTCTTATATTAAACCTCTGGCCACGTGAAACATCTTTAGTTTCATGCTGCTCATTTTTATTTTATCAAGCTTCAGACTTTTCTAAAGCCTAAGGGAAGTCCATTTAGAATTTGTTGATTTCTCCCGTTTTCTTTCCAGTAGATTTTCTTGGATTGTTTTGCTCGTTACGACCACCTCAGTAAATCTTATCTCTTTTTTTTTTCCTGTACGATCGGATATTTCCAGCTGGGTAAACAAGGTAGCCGGAGCGATTTTAAGCAAAATACACCGTCCTAAAAAAAAATAAATAAATAAAAAAATAAAAAACTTTCCATTCCAGAGAGTGAGTTGTGAAGTGAGCCTGTATAGGCTTCCTTGCATCCCGCCTTCTTCTGCATGCAGTGAGAGGTCGTTATTCCTAGTTTCCTTCCCGTTCAGTTGACTTCATGAATTCCTGGAAGCCAATGAAGGCCCATCAAAGAATTCCTCCTCCATTTAGTTTCAGACTAATGAGCTGCGGCTTTAAATCCTCAAAGAAGCTAATGGGAAACCGTTTAATGAGTCCCTTAAGAACCTGCCTGCAGCCACTGGAAGGGAACCCGTCATTTTCAGGAATAACTTAGTCGTCTCATTTCTCTCATTCTATCTTTAATTTACTGGTATAATGTCTCTCTACTGTTCCGTATAAGCTCCTTTTCCATCTCTAGGCTATGACTCTGAAGCCAAAAAGTTTGTAAGAAATAGAAATTTATCTTTCCAAACGCTTTGCTTAGAAACTTATTATATTCTAAAATAAACATCATAACAAGATCACATTCATCTCCCATTCTACATCGTCCGAAGCCCTTTCCAAATCAAATTCATCTCCTCTTCATCATCTAATGCTTTTCAAAATCAAATTCGTTTCTTACCTTACAGAATTTCAATCTTATTTCCTAGCTTCCAAGAGGACTATTTTTTCCTCTTGTCATTCCCTTCAGTAATTAGATTTCTTCATGACTTTTTGAATAGCCCCTTGTTTTCGTAGTCGTCTTCCTCCTTTCCAGCTTCACTTAATGATCATTTAGCCCTTCTTCATCATTTTCTTGACGAAGACACCTATTTCTTATTCAGCATTGTTCTGCACCCCCATTCTCTTTCTTTGTTTTCCGCCCTCCTTCATTCTTCGCTAAAATCAAACATACTAATCAAAATGATCTCCCCTATTATTAAATACACTCCCTCCGGTTATTGGATTACAATCCACACCCAGTAACCATCGCCTTCATCCCTCTTACTAAATCATCCATCTATCACCCGTCATCCATTCTCCAACCCGTATGGTGGTTAAAGAGGGAAAGGGCAAAATTAGTAAACGTGGGAGAAGACAAACTTGGTCAAAGAGAAAGGACACAAACAGTTTTGGTTTAAAGGTTTACAACTAAACGACCGATACTTCATAATAAGAGTATTATTCTTTCCAAATGGTGTTAATGTAAACAATACTAACCAAAGACATGATTTGTTTACATAACTTGAACTAGATATAAGATTTACTGGAACATGCATTCCATATTCTCTTTTCGCCATCAAAAGGCCCATGTTACTTATCCTGGGCCAAAAGAATTGTTTCTATGATCTGCAACTCTGGAAACGTTCTGACATTTGTTTAAAATATGGGTGACAGAACACTTCTTATTCTCTATCGAAAAACAAATAGATTTTACGATATACCTGGCCTGTAAACAAGTCTTAATGATTATGTTTTTGTAATGTTATTAAAATATTATTTCTTTACAAACTCGCCTAAAGGTTGTGAATTAATATTTCTTAAATTAATCATGCAATACTGATCTTCAGGCGGTAGTTCTACAGCTGGCTGGTAAGTTTCGTGATAATATCAACTTGATAGCTACTTCACCTCCAATAAAAAATGCATCGAAATTTCTTCGGCGCAATCGAGTTTTCTGTACAGCCGCTCAGCTTCAAGGCCACCGAAAATAATCTTTAACCACGGTCAGGTGGTGGCCTATCCTCTATTGTTGCCAGGAGCACGATTATGGCTAACTTTAACCTTAAAACAACAACTACTGAAGCTAGAGGGCTGCAATTTGGTATGTTTGATGATTGGAGGGTGGACGATCAACATATCATAATTTGCAACCCTCTAGCCTCAGTAGTTTTTAAGATCTGAGGGCGGACAGAAAACGTGCGGACAGAAAAAAGTGCGGACAGAATAAAGTGCGGACGGACAGACAAAGCCGGCACAATGGTTTTCTTTTACAGAAAACTAAAAATGAACAAAAATAATTTAATACAATTATTCAGTACAATAAAATTTGAAAAAAAAAAAAATAAAAAACTAACATTAATTAAAAACATACTAATAAAAATCAATGAAAATAAAAATAAAAGTAATTTACAATAGATGAATAAAAGTAAAATCAAATTTATAAAAAGAACAAAAATTACGTCAAAATATTGAAATAATAATCAATAAAAATAAACAGATAAACAAATCAACAAAATAAAAAATGTTAAACTAATAAAAATAATAAAATATATGCTAAAACTATTAACATTATATAAAAATAAATGCATAGATAAATACATAAAATAAAAAACTGTATATACTAGAACGCCCATACCTTTCAAGCAAAGACTAGCTCTCCCTGGCTTTTCTCACCAATGCTGTTAGTATAGTCGCTTCACTGTTCAATGCCGTGGAAATACGTTGGCAAGATCAGTGTTGAAACCCCTATAATTAAAATGAGTTTTCCTGTTGTCACATACACATGTAATCTCTGGTTTGTTTTCATTTAATGCTGTGTTTCCTGGGTTTTACTCTGACAAGGTTCATACAGTTCTTAAATTCAAGATTCGTTTTTATCAAACAGCTGTCAACCTGATGGCTACTCTCATAATGTTGTTCATTCGCAAGCTTCTCTAACCATGTTGTCCCTTATATAGCTGCTCCAATTTTTCACGGCAAAAGCTAACATATTCCACCGTATTATTCCGACAAATGTTCCAACTTGCTGTCAGTCCAAAATTTGCTCCACGGTGTCAGTATAACAGCTACTCTCACTATGGTGACATTCCAGCTTCAGCTTTCATAATCCTGTCCCTTCAATATCTCATCTTAAAATGCGTATACTCTAGCAACTATAGGAGCGAGCACTGCTAATACTAAAGAAGCTCTCAAATGTTACTCATAGAGATGAAAAACGTTGCTTTGCCAATAACGCAACCCAACTATGTATCTCATCACACCAGCTACTCGATCAAAACGGTTAATGCAGAGCCTGCAGCAAATATTTATTTCTGTTTATAAAATATCCTTCCAAGGAGGATATCAGGCAGGTTAAGACAACCCTTTTAAATTAAATCAGTGAAAACATACGGCCCTGAAGGTCAATACAAAAGCACTGGACAGCGGGACAGTAACATACAGCATTGATGTACATTCCATTCCATGTATGAGAAACAGCAGACCTTCACGATACACAAGGAGAAAACCTCATACAAGTGAGAAGCCAAGGGAATCAACCCTTCTTTTACTGACAGTACATTAATAATATATTCAGTAATAATGACCATTCTGTCAGAGCAATGAATAAATGAATTTCTCCCCCATCACAGACGCTCTGTTGCAGTTCATAATACAAACGCGAACGAAAAATCTCGCATTCATTCTTCATTTCTGGGGCGAATAAAGCGATAACTCTGAATCCAGAGGCTTTCATGGGATGTCAGCGCACGTGTGCCAAACAAAGGAGTCGGACGTTGGATGTCATTTGGACCATTTTGTTAGAAAAGCTCCAAAGTCTCGCATATGAGCTTGCGACCGAAAAGTTACCTAATAATTAACTGTCCATACTCATTTGTCCCTTAACAATTCAAGGCAGCCGTGATTCCATTCATGCAGTTAATGAGGATATTCATGCCTTTACACAAACCCCACTAAGAAACGCAAAGAGTTCCTGTGATCCCTATCACAATGAAAGACCGACAAATTCACTGGATTTACCTATAAAAACCGAATACAAATACTGGTAATAACATACGATTAAATCTTTAAAAAACCATTAATCGCTGCATCTACTCTTGAGATACATAAACTTAGGTATTTTCCGTCCAAATAAAATAAGAGTACTGATAATTAAAGCGTTTCTTATTTAGCATATAAAAAACAAAAATATCAAAGATTTTATATCTCCAGCACAATTCAAAACGTTAACCCACTCAATGCAAAATCTTTAGGGATTAAATGCAGGTGCACGTACGCGTATAAACATCACGTAAATACATTTTGTGTGTGTGTGTGTGTGTGTGTGTGTGTGTGTGGAGAGAGAGGAGAGAGGGAGAAACTCTCAACATTCTGCTCTCCTACCTCAGGAAAAGCATTCCCATTGAACCTGAAGAATGTAGCACAAAAGGGTGACAGTCCTCCACTGAGCCATCTCACAAAAACTTGATTTACTCTTTCATGAAAAATTAAACTTGCATTCAAAGGTCAAAAGAAAAATTTACCAGAGCTCAGGACTGGGTCTTAATGTGTGAAAGAGAGAGGGACAATCCAACGGCCTGTACGTGTCTAGAAGAAGTCTCGTTCAGTTCTCATAAAAAGGAAAACTTTCATTGTTGTTCGATCTCTATGACGCCAGTCAATCGTTCCCCATCAGAACTAGAATGCCTGTGAAGTAGACCTATTCTCACCACCCAAGAGAGCCTATTATTTTCCAATAGACTATAACGAGTAAAACCAAGAAACACCTACATCATGATAGGCTGTACGAAGCAAGTCAAAAAGTTTATGTCATATAACAAGGAACATCTTTCTTTTGGAAAAGGAACCATGTAATCATAAAAGTCTTCATAAAAGTTTTATACAAAACTACCGATTTCTAGGTCATATCGTCTCAAAAATTGGATTCGACAACATATACATTGAGGGCACTGATAAAATAGAACTCGAACTGAAAGAGAGATTACACTTTCGTTATCTGGCCAGTCAGATAATGAGTCATCGTGCAGATTTAATCAAACCACTGGAAGCGTCGAGACAGAAATGCTCGCTAAAGCAGTCAAGAATATATAACAAAAGAACTAATTCGAAAATACAGGAAAACTCCAGTAATAAGCGATCCAGGAATTAGCCCGACTTGACACTTATTTAAATCTTCTGTATGATTTATATTTTCTCGCAAAATAAAAACTTTCCATATAATCAGACAAGTAAGCGACTTACGTCCCAATTAAACCAATGAGGAGGAAAATTCCCCATCTGACCATCCCTACTAAACCTATGTGCAAACAGCAAATGGCAATCAAGACCTTGCTAACATTCGCCGAAGAGATTAGTATAGTTACCCAAATGATCTGCGTTATTTGATTTTTCTTCCAAGATTAAGACGTTTCCTGCATAGTCTTCTACTTGTTCTATGTTATTTACGTTCGTTTTCAAAAGCGAGAAAAAAAGTCATGCATCCTGGTCCAAATTCGGATTACCACCAAAATCTAATCAATTGTTCCATGAAACACTGAATCTTATACACATTTTTTACTAAATCTGCCCATAACGAATTCCTGCTCACCGACATACACAAACAAGGGTAACAAACATATGGCAGAAGATTCCTGTTGCAGACTATGCTGTACAAATTTGATGACATTTTAGCTCAACCTCAGTAATGCCTCAATCAAACCATGATCTTTAGCATAAAGTAACTGAATTTATTTACACACTACCAACCATGAAAACAGAACATAAACTTCTGGTCCAGACATCACAAAGACAGAGTTCAGTAGGCTCAGTTCAGAAGGAACAACCCTGTTCTACATTATATTACAAGAAAATTTTATGGAATCACACAACATCCATGCGAAAAGATTTTAAATAGCCAGTTCGGTTTTCATGTACCAGAGGAAGCTCCAAGATGACAAAATTGAGATTAATTCTTTCAGTATGACTCATTCAGGCATTCTTTCTTAAAATATATGTATCAAGGGCCCTCTTGTGTCAAATCCTTATGAGCAGCAATGTTAACTGCAGGGATATAAACTATATCTTACAGGTTAAAATGAGACATAGCCTTAAATCAGACTTTCTTTGAAGAAGCAATGTTTAACTTTGGTTACCGAATCTATGGCACTGGTGTTGGGTTTTATTCTATTAAGCTCTCTTATCTCAAAAGTTACATTTCTTCCTCTAACAAAATATCACTTGTTGTCCGTCGCAAGATCTACCTTTGGTAAAACAGAACCTCTCTGTACTAATGCTATAACATAATATGTGATGATATCACTATAATTTCTTTCAAGACTATTTCCGTACTTCATTACACTTCTCAACTTATTGAACTAAGGTTGTTTACATTTGAAAACACAAATCCTACTTCAGAAAAGTAATAACCTCGACCTTGCTTGCTATGAAATAGGCTGACCTGTAGTAGTCTCTCTGAAGAAAAATGTTCCTTAGCTATGCATGAACTGAACTAGAGAAATGTGCGACATTATTTACACACACACACACACACATATATATATACATATATATTTATTCTCAGTTTAATCCCGTGTAGGGGACGCTATTTGTAGTAAGACTCCCCTATCTGTTACAGTCTTAATTGGGCCATTTCATAACTGGCCTTGACAGATGTTTTCCGAGCAGATGTACTTCCTGACTCCAACCTTACCTATTTACGTGGGCTTGGAACCTCCACTGAGTTGAACTAGCTTGTCTCTCTCTACGTGCCTATGTTTTTACACACATACACACACACCATATATATATATATATATATATATATATATATATATATATATATATATATATATATATATATATATATATATATACACATATATATATATATATATATATATATATATATATATATATATATATATATATATATATATATATACACATTCATATATTTATCTGAAAGTACAAAGCGCAAAGTGGCCACCATGGCTGAATGATATGGCTCTCGATTCTCGCTTGATAAATTTATCAATGATTATTTTCTACCTCCCTCCCACATGGCCACCAGGCAACAACTGGGCAACAGTATGTGGTGGGATGAATAAAACAGGTGTGGGGCTTGCAATCTCATCTCTAAAGACTTGCTGAGAATCCAGCAGGCTGTACCCACCTTGCGTCACTCCCTCCTATGAGGAAATTAAGAACCAAAATAAATATATACACACTCACAAGGCTTTTGGATTTTCTCCTTGGAGGAGGTTGCTCCAGAAAGTGCTAACTTTTCAGTTCTTAACATTATTTTTGAGATAAGGTTGCTAGACATTTATATGTTTAAGCAGCTTCTACTCCGACTTTGAAGGATTTCTGCGGTGTCCCTAAGGGTAACTGCCTTACCTGATCGACCCACCAACGATTAAGCAACCATGACAAAGATCAACATATGTATATATAGCCTGTGTGATCATTTTGATAATGAACGGAGTGCAAAAGACAGTTTCTATGATAATCTGAACCAGTAATGCCGAGCTGGGTTTGGTGAAGGCTAAAGGGTGGCTACGTTGGCGACTTTTGAATACAAGAAATAAGCCAGAGTTGGTAAGTCTGGAGTAGCTAAAGTGAATAATAGTGGAGACAGTAGTAGAAATGTGCTGTGAAAGGTTTGTCTGCTGAGAATATGTGGTTTAAAATGAAGGTAGTTCATAACTATAATCAGAACAAGAATTGTTCTAGGAAACCACTAATTTGTAAACGTTTTGTTATATACAGTATACACACACACACACACATATATATATATATATATATATATATATATATATATATATATATATATATACATATATATATATATATATATATATATATATATATATATATATATATATATATGAGAGAGAGAGAGAGAGAGTTTATATATACACATACATATATACAATGTATATATGCATATATATATGGTACATGCCATACTACCGGGGTCTAAGCGATGTCAGGCAGAGCAGCCGATCGAGACTACGGTCTACCCCAAAAGCCAAATCAAAGTCCTTCAAAAGAAGGCATCGTGCTTACCCCATACAAAAATGGGAAAAAAAAGCACGTTAAAAGAAGAAGAAGATATATTATATATATTAAATAATAAATATATACATATATTTTATATATAAATATAATAAGATATTTGGAAAACACATTCTAAATTTTTCCCGTTTCGTTTTTGTCACAACTACATATATCTTAAAATATGATCAAAAAGGAACCAGAAAAAGGAAATGATCTCACCTCCTGAAAAAAAAACTAGGACTATAGCCGCTTCCCAAGAAATCCTCGACTGTCACTACTCCCTGATTCCATGTAAATACGAAGCCTAAAAGTTCTCTAATTCCAGCTTCGCCCATGAGTAATGTCATCACAAAAAAGAGAGAGAGAGAGAGAGAGAGAGAGAGAGAGAGAGAGAGAGAGAGAGAGAGAGGAGTCTTTTTAAAGGTATCTATTAATTTCGAGAAGGGTCGCGAAATTAACATAGGCACCCAACCCAATTACCTTAATGAAAATGGCTCATTTTCATTCCAGAAAATGGCATTACGCGATGAAAATGACCTCTTTTCTTGATGACGTGAAGAATAACACCATCATCATCATCATCATCTTCAAATGCTTTCGGAGAAATGACTTCATCAAGTGAAGACTTGGATACGAGCATTACCTCTTAATATGGCCTTAATGGAAATTACATTACTCACAGAACATCAGAAGGGAAGAAAAATTACCTCGGCCTCCAAATGCAAATCACGCGGAGCTTTTACACTGGGAGAAAATTCCAAGAAAAATAGGCTAGTTTCTCAACTAATCTACTCCATCTACGCAACTCTGAATCTTTGAGGTTGTGGAAAATCTTTACTTTCTCAAACAACCTGTTCTCTTTCCTTTTCTTTATATATATATATATATATATATATATATATATATATATATATATATATATATATATATATATAAATATATATATATATAATGTGTGTGTGTAATCTTTAATTTCTCAAACTTCCTGTTCTCTTTCCTTTTTCTATATATATATATATATATATATATATATATATATATATATATATATATATATATATATATATATATATATATATATATACATAAACAATAACCCATTTTCTTTACCATGAATACCTCCAGAGGGACAAAAGCAAGACGCTGACTGCAACCACATACAACCTTTACGTGCTAAGTTATGAATGAACCCATGCACAGAAAAGTTCCATTAGGTGCTTCTTGAATATAAAAAAAAAAAAAAACGTAGAACAGTTCAGCGTCAGCACCCTTATCAAGAATATCACACTGAGTCTTTATTTTGGATACACTCTCGCCTAATAGATTTTAAAGCCTTGCTGTTCTAGTATATACTTCTTCCATCAACCTATCCCGAGTTTTCAAGGTTTGCTATCCACCTTCTAAGCAGTATCTTATTATTTTTACATTTTTTCGCATACAATATTGTCCCCTATACATCCACATGACCAAAACTTTTGGAAACACTAATCCATCTTGTCTGCTACGCTAACTTTTTTACCAGCTCTTGGTATCTCCACAATTCTCGTTCATTCAGTCCTTCCAATTCCTTAATCTAGCTTTGGCTACCATAGACTCTCTTTCACATCTTCTGCATATATTTTGTTTTGCCCCATACCTTCTCTGCTTTACTTCTCTGTGACTCACTACTTCTCTCTTCCTAACCATCCTTTACTCTTAACCTCAAACAACAATACGATTAACCAGCCTCTATTCTTTCTCCACCAATATTGACAATTGCCGCTTCATTTGCTGTGGTTTCCATGAACCCTCAAAGTCTAAATCTTCTTTTTCACTTTCACCCGTGTCAGTAGGCTCTGAAGTTTCTCGTTATTATCCTTAATCAACACTATATCATCTACTGACAGCAGCCAATCCCCACTCAATTTACAATGGCTTTTCTTACCCACCCACTTTGGCCTTGTACCTAGTGTCCTTTCTTTGATGTCTTGCGTTACTTCACCTCAAAAGATATCACACAGCCATGGAGCAACACACCCGTGTCCCAGACCAGCTCTTCATGTACTAGAGTTCCCGCATAATATAAAATCAGAACAATATTTCAAATAATTTTAAAATTCCATCATTCTTACATCAAGTACACTTTGCACATTAACTGTTAGGTTAAATACTCCTCGAATGTTAATAAATATGGGTAAAGAATAAAGTTAACGATTAACAACCCTTTGTCTAGTCCCCATGATATAAGTGAAACGAATATCAAGTCAATTCTTAATATGTAGTTATGATTATTTTCCATGGAGTATCACCAATTTTTTCACTTTTTCTTGTTTTAATGTCCAAAAGCTGACATAAATAGCATTATAATATATAGTTCTGCAAGGTATAAAAATCAATTATAAGTCCATAATTTTTTTATCCAATAATTCCACGACGAAGCATAAAATTCTGTGCTTTAAGTCCAAAACATTCATATTGAACCTTTTATCTTTCATTCGCATTCAACAACCTCAGATCATTTCTATGAAAGAAATTTGGCTTCGGAAGATAATTCGAGTCTCTTTGTAAACTTTTCCATCCTACTACCTTCCCTCCTTCTTATTCTCTCCCCTTACCACCATCAGTTACGTTTACTCCTAAACACTTTCACTAATCAGCCATTTCCATTTTCCCACCATCACACCTCATCATTCATTGCTCCATCTTCCTGGTTTCAGTGTACCCTCATAAACTTATCTTTGCTCTCGTTCACTCTCATCTATCCACTCTTGCAAAAGACTTCAAACTTTTTATTCAGATCTGCAGCCGCTCTTCAATATCAAGAATCAGCACAAGCATCTGCAAACATCTACCTTTTCACCCTACTCGAGATTATTCTTATTCCAAAGAGTTGCAATAACATTAAGTGTGTAAGCATGTATGTATGTATGCATGTGTATATATATTATATATATTATATACATTATATATATATAATATATATATATACACTATATATATATATATATATATATATATATATATATATATATATATATATATATATATATATATATATCTCGTTCCTCTTGTTTTTTCATGTGTAACACTCCTCTTACATACAAACACACACACACACACATATATATATATAATATATATATATATATATATATATATATATATATATATATATATATATATATATATATATATATATATATATATATATATATATATATATATATACATATACATATACTCACACACACACAACTTTGAATTAAATTATCTGTTTCCTTTAGAGGGAGTGGCTCAAATGGGTGTTAACGTTCAGGTTCTGAAACAATCCTTCAGAATAAAATCGCCACCGCAATGATAAGTCTTATCCTATGTGCAACCAGCCAAAGCAGACTAACTACCAGGTACATGATAAACTGTTCTGGGTTAACATACGCACTATGGATTTTTTACTCATTGTGTCTGCTGCACGTTCATAGGAAAAGGTTGATATCCCTTGAACTGTTGAATGGTATTATACTGTGACGATGGAGATGAGTATGGGTCTAAGTTCACATATTACTAATTTATTCAGACAACAAACGGATATGTAGCGCCTGACATCAGGCAAGTAGAAACAGAGATTAAGTACAATCACTTGTGTTTGTTGGCAGATGGAAATTTAAGTATGAATCGGTACATAATACAGGACTGAAGTTAAAATACATACGATTGAGAGCTGACAGGCCGGTGCGATGAAGGTGTGTGTGGGGTCCAAGTGTGGACTCTACGATATATATATATATATATATATATATATATATATATATATATATATATGTGTGTGTGTGTGTGTGTGTGTGTGTGTGTGTGTGTGTGTGTGTGTGTGCGCGCGCGTGTGTGTACCCTTTTTCATATTTTCTTCTTGGCCCTTCCTTATTACTTAGCTCCCCAATACACGAATAAACGTCTCCTGCCTCTGTCAACCATTCGTTTGATTTCATTCATCCATTGTCAAAACCAGCGTCATTTGTAATTAAATAGCTCTAATTCTCAGTTTCCAGCCTCACTAAGTAAAACATTTCAAGAGCTTCTATCCCTCTGATCTAAATGATTTTAAGTGGATCCTGCATCGTTTATCAACCACTGGTGGTTCTTACAAAGGGCGGAAATATTTCTGAAGATTTTGGGTCGGAAAATTTTGTTGCCCACTGGGGCAGTCATTCGGTATTGAAATCTGTCTTTTCCATGTACTAACTCACGCACATCCTTTAGTGGCAACAATAAAACTAGAAATAATAACTTGAGAAATAACTGAGGGCATTACTCTTTTCCATTCCCCTCAACTCTGACAAACTTCTTGGTGAGATGTCATCAAACATTTCCAACTAGAAGCATTAAAAATAATTTATCATAAGACTGATTTAGCTGTTATCAACGCAATATTATTCTACGAATAAAATTCTAAATTATCATGAGAAAAGCTCTATAATTTTTTCAGCATCAATGTAATGCAAAACGACGTCATATGTGTAGTGGTAGTGTGGTATTACTGAAAGGAATTGCTGGTGCTATGCAACTTCAAAAAGGCTGAGTTGCAATTCTTTTCCTTCAAATTTTAGTCAATCTTCTTCCTCAGTTTAAAAATATGTTTCACATTCGAACTTCCCTTTCCTTTCCTTCCATTCAACGGCTTCTTTGATAAAATAATCTTTTTAAACAAGAAAATTATGTAATCCTTTGTATATTTGTTATCAGCAAAAGCTATTACGTTATTTTATGAAACAGAACTTCTGCAAATGTTGCAATCTTTAACATCACGCTTCGCCAACGTACTTTTGTTTTTTATCTAAATGCCCTTTCCCCTTATATCAAACCTAACCGCAACATATTAACTAACTTAAGTTACAATTACAATAATGACCTCATTTCTACATTTCGAATAATGTTTTATATATATATATATATATATATATATATATATATATATATATATATATATATATATATATATATATATATATATATATATATATATATATATATATATATATATATGACTCAGATGCATACTTTAGAAAAAAATTAACCCATACAGTACATAAAATTCATCCATCTGCCAAGTAAACTGACTCCTTGAAACGCCTTGAAAAAAAAGAAAACTCATTTCCGTTTTCGAAAAACTTTCAACTTGAAATCTTAAAAGTCCAATAGCTCCTGCTGTACTGCAGTTCTCCCCAAAGTGAAGGTGCATTTTCTCTACTGACTCCACGGTTTCCCTTTTAGCTTTTTCCTTTACCTCCAATGGTCGCAATGCCTGTATGTGCTATTAGAAGCGTTAGGACTATTATATAATATTTTCAGTATCAAAAACATAGACACGAAAAATATATACACTCTCTCTCTCTCTCTCTACACACACACACACATATGTGTGTGTGTGTGTGTGTGTGTGTGTGTGTATGTATATATATGTATATATAAAAGATTTGAATACGTAGGTTGGCGTGAAAGACTAAAAGATGGAAGAGACGAAACGGAAGAGGGAGTTACAGTTAAATGCAAGATTCAGTACTCAAACAAATATATTGGAAACTTTGGAAAGGATACAACAAAGGACACAATGAGTGGTAACTACAAGTGGTGGCTACAGAGGAAAAATGCTACAGTCAGCAACACGTTAATCATTTATCCGACGAATTTTGGAAAATATCCACACCGGTAGCCACTTCATACACCAACAGAGGAGGCTTTCAGACGTGCATTAAATCACTTGCATTCACACTGCTCCGTTTGCATGTAACCTGTAATATCCTGTAAGAACTCCCGAGCTTCTTGGATATCACGGCAATTCTTTAACAATACCTCTCCTTTCATAGATATATCACTTTCTACGTCTTCCTCTCTTCCTCGCCCTTAACATCTCCGAATTATATACACTCTTTTCATAAACCTACCAACCTCCATTCTTCCACAAGACCAGTGAAACAGTGACCTACCGTATGCTTTCACTTGCTGAATACTAACATTTTTAAGACTTCCATACATCTCCACATTTCTTACCCTTTCTGAACTTTCTTAAGCCACATAAACTACACAATGAACTTTTTCAACTTTTGTCTTTCATTAACATTCATCAACCGCAGTTCACTCCTTAAAGAAAGTTGGCTCACTATTCTTCAAACATTCATATCGTAGCGTCCGTAGATACTCAAAATTGTTTTCCCAATCAAACCAAGTAATTATTCTATGATTCACTTCTATCTTATCCATCAATCAATTGTATTTAATCCAAAATGCCTATACAAATAAATTCTGTCATTCTTTCAGCATCCGTATCAACTGTTCACTGTTTCATCTGCCTGGTTTCCATTTGTAATTATAACCTTACTCTTACTCAAATTTTCTTTTAACTTGCGCTTTATGCTCAACACCTTTCCAACTTCAACAGTTTCCGCACTTTCTCTTCGATCATCACCAGTCAGTATTCAGAAACAATTGCAAAAGTCACGGATGTATAACGTACTTGTTTCAGACCCACTTGACAGCAAACTACTATCCATTTCAGGGATTGCGAATCATTGTCTTTCTCAAATATCTTTCAAACTAATTATTTGATCAAAATGGTACTTTGACACTGTACAAGACACCTCCCGCTAATTTTTGATAATATAGTGCACTGTCAAATGGTTTAAGTTAAAGCGTTTACTCCTGACTTGCATGGTGTTGCCAAGCATCGCCTAACTATGCATTCGAACGTCCTTTATCCCCATCCCGTCCCTCCCTCTCCCTCTCCTTTCCCCTCCTCATCCCTCCCTCAAGCCACTTCCTGGACTCCCCTGACTCATGCGGCTTTGCCTGCAAAAGTCAAGAGTAAACGCCTTAACTAACATCATTTGACAAAGCACTATATGACCAACAATTAGCGGGAGGTGTCAAAGTACCATTTCGATTAAATAATTAGTTTGAAAGATATTTGAGAAAAACGATGACTCGCTGTCGTTGAAAAGGATAGTAGTCACTCTTCTATCTACATATTCTGAAGCAAACTTCGTTTTCATCGTAAAAACACTTTTCAGCACTTTCAATAATCTCTTTACCATACAAACTCATTACACTCCACATTACTTTACTATCGATTCAATCAAACGCTTGTTATAGGTCCACGTATTTCACATACAGCTTTTCCACTTTACTTTCAAATTCCTTACATAACTGTTCAATACACATTTCATCCAATTACTTAAAAACCCTCATCTCTGTGTAAATAAACACTGTTCTTCCCCTAACTACCCTTCTATCTTGTTCAACTTAAATCAAAATTCTATCATGGACTTTCCCTCAGTATTTAAGCAATGCTACATTTTTACAGTCTCCTCTCACACTCGTACCTTCATTCAGTGAATCAATTATTCCTCCCATCCAGTCCTTCTTCACTACCAATCCATTCTCCTGTATACTTGCACATGCTCTCCTCATTTGCCACACAACTGCACCTCCAAAAACCTATTTGTTTTTCCCTCTCATGTCTTCACATCATCACTTGAATATTTCAACCCCTGCTTCCACACCTCATATTCCCATGAACACTCACTGTTTATGCAATGACTCCCTCAAATAATTCACATCCTCTTCATCAACTACTTGTCCTTAATCTTAACCTATATATTACCGATTTTCCGCATATGCTGTTCTCAATTCTTTGCAAAACTTATGGTTCCTCGTTGGACGGGTCGGTGTGGTTTCCTGCTAGCACTCTGCTGGGCCTGCGTTTGAGGCTACTGTCGGCCAATGAAGAATTAGAGGAATTTATTCTGGTGATAAAACATATCTCGCATCTTAATTCCATTTACAACCGTTGCTACACATTAACCTTCGGGCCAGCCCTAAGAAAGCTGTTAATCATCTGACTCTGGTAATAATACATGCATCTTAATAAATTTACAACCACACATTAACTTTCTTTGAAACCACTATTTCCAACAATCAATCCCCTTTCGAAATAAAGTTCCAAAAGATTCTTTCCTCTGATATTCGTTCCAGTGCCTCCATGCCTGCCAGCTACACCACTTCTTTCTCCTAAATTTTCATTAACTCGTTTGGCACAACCATCCTTTCATATCCCTAAAATCATCTAGGCGCACATTCTTTGTCTCTCAAAAACATTTTTTCCTAGCATTCTTTTCTGTTCATGGACCTTACATTTTCAGTTTTACAAATTCTCTCGGTATTCAATTTTAC
>NC_089792.1:25587099-25612099 GCF_040412425.1 Macrobrachium rosenbergii | reverse complement strand
TATCATATTTGACGCCTAAACAGAATGGTTTGTATGTTTGTCCAGTATTGTCACATATGCACTAATCCTTTGAATTTTTAGAAATAGCCCCAAGATTTACATCCAGTTTTATTTTTCACCTGTCAGGTAATGGTGACAAACAAATCTCCAATGGTTTGTGATGTTTGTCAGTATTGTCCACACAGCTTATATGTTATATTTCTACAATATATATATATATATCCTTTGATAATGCTTTTTATCAAATAGATTCATAACAATCAGAAAGCTACAAACGGTCAATATTTACACCTCAGTCTAATTATTTTTCATATGTTACCGAAGTTTTTGGTTGATAATAAGTCCACCGTCCCGTGAGGTCGAACCAGCGACGGACAGGAATCAGGACTACAGTGACACTAACCAGTGCTAATCAACCAAAAATGATTATAATCACACACACAAACACACATATATATATATATATATATATATATGTATATATATATATATATATATATGTATATATATATATATATACATATATATATAAAATCATTATGTATATCAAATAAAATCCTAGTATCTTTTACTATATTTAATTAAATAGAACAAAACTTCACATACAAAGACCACTTAATTAACATTAACCACAAACAATAAGCAATCAAAATATTCTGCCCAATCCAACTCAAAATATTATATGGTATAAGAATTTCTTGTTAGTTCTCTACAATGAAGGAGCAAACATACAGGTGTGGAACCCATTTGGAGGGGGAGAGCAGTAATGGGGACAGTAGGAGGAGTCTGAAGGTGGGTATTACAAGGATACTGGAATACTACATGCTAACAAATCCTTAGTATTTTAGTACTTGTTACGAAATAAGGCTAGATGCCAAATTTTTATCAACGATATATGGTATATATATATATATATATATATATATATATATATATATATTTTATATATATATATATACATATACACACACACAAACACACACACACACACACATATATATATATATATATATATATATATATATATATATATATATATATATATATATATGTATAAGTATCTTTTCCTATTGTAAGGGTACCAAAAGAAGGTTACAACCTTCTAGTATCTTAGAAAGTCCCTAAAAGTAACAGAATCACAAGAAAATATGGACAGCTGGGTTGACTGGTGGGCGACGCCCCATCATCGATACATGAATATATATAAATAAATATAAAATCCATATATATATATATATATATATATGTGTGTGTGTGAAACATGTCAGTGTTTCATGAAAATATCGTGATGAATATTAAATAAAGATAAACTATTTCCTTCGTGGATTTTATATATATATATATATATATATATATATATATATATATATATATATATATAAAATTTGGTGTATATACATATACATTTATATATAAACACACATAAGTATACACATTACAAAACCACACCACGGTCTGGTGTCGGTCAGTAACAGTTCCTGATAACGGGAAATTATTTCCCGCTTCGCGCTACTGTTCCATCGATGGCCATCATTTAGTAGTAATATAAGACTTGCCGTCTGAAAGCAGGAACCTGAATGACTTTCGATTATTTGAAGTTATATCCTGACTAAAACTGACTTCTGTAATCCAAACTGCCTCTGCTTTTCGTCAGCATCCAGCAACATCTGCTCCTTTTCCCATCCCAGACTGTATTTCACAGGAATCTGTTCTCTCACCCAGTCCCATTCCATCAATGACCTTTTCAATTTACCTTCTCCCCAGTTCATGATTTTGTCAAGGATTTCAGTCGGTAAAATTCGATTACCCTCCCCTCTGTTATTCTTACTCAATCTTGAATTGTTCCTTGTTCTCCTATCAGATCTTTTAAGTCGGTCGAAAACCTTTTCGAGAAGGGAGTACATAACTGTATTAAGTTCTTTAACTATGCGATTATGAAATTAATTTTTTCTATTTTTAGGTAACCAAAGTAATATTACTTAATGCAAAGTAATAAACTCCCTCATAAATCAATTGTATTTCATTCCGTTTTCATGTTATTTCAAATGGTATTCACTTGATTTTGGTGTTCACCTGAAGGGCATCCTTAGGAATACGGTTTTATACCCTAAAGGCAATACTGTTACATCCGTTCCTGTCAATTCTATATGAAAAACGCAATTAGTTTAATCACAGACACTGCCCAACAATTACTTTACAAACTCACCACCTCTTCTTAACAAGTACTTTTCGGGCAGCTGCGTTGCTCTACTGCGTTGACTGGACTTGCCACGGGTAACATTGACGTGCCACAATGTTCGCAATACAAACACAGATCGGCTAAATAACTGTTACTTTCCTTTTATCATCAACCTGCAGGACTCCATCGATGTTTTTCAATTTACTCAATTTCTACAAGGTTACAGTTTTCATGAAAAGTCTAACATCCCTCGAAGGTGCACCTGACTGTTCCCGCCAGTTAGCTTTGACATAAATACAGTTAAACAAAAGAAAACACAAAAGGAAATGGTATCTTATTTGTATTCGTCATAATTAAACATTTATGTAACTAGTGGTCAAATAATACCAAGCTCTGCAAGTTACCTACAAAGCATTTTTTTATTTTAAAACAGATTTTGCATGCACATACATCTCTTAAATGAGAAATCACGCACACTTTAAACTGCTACTAAATGCTAATCCCATTTCGTACACAAACAGCTTTATTAATTTTGTTCGAGGACAGCCGAATGCCCTTGAAAACTATGCACTTAGGAACATAGGTCATTTGAACGCAGCATCTTTTGTACTAACAAGTTCCATGTAGGATTTGATACCAAAAGAAACAAACATTCAAGTGTCAAAGCAACGTTTACACATCACATTCGTAACTGCTTTCCTTTTGTTTTGGGCTGAAACCTGGATAGATAATCTCACTTTGTAATCAAAAATATGTTTAAAAGAACCACCCGTGAAAGAGCTTTATTAGTAATAGTTTGTATCCTTTGTGTAAAAAAAAAAAATGGCAGACTTTAGAATTTTGTATCACTGTTAAGGAACACCGAGATCAAATGCATTGTCACAAACAACTTCGAAATTAGTCGTTGATTATAACATCTCCCTTGGCGTCCAGTTATGTTATGGTCAAAACATCTGTAACTATTCCCTTTCATAAACAAGGAAAGAACGTGAGGCTAGAAAGAGGTTCCTTGCAAATAAAGATAAATAACAGCACTTGCTGGGCTAAGATGTGTTGATCACTGGGCTGACAAAACCTAACAACTGACAATGCCAAATTAAATGCTAAATCTCCATCACAATTTTTACTTTCGGTATGCGACAGAAATGTCACCACTTGTCACCAAGATACTATTCATTCTATCTTAATATTTTCAAGCTCACCTGATTAGCAAACCCAAGGCTTAACTACTATTGTAGGAGGAAAAATGGATTGAAAATTCCAGCTGAACTAAAAATGATCAAAGAAGTACTCTCGCCTGGCTTTCGCCTTAGCAACTATGATCAAAGCAACAAATATGAAATGGTTAGGCTATCAAAGTCGTTATGAAATACTGAATAATGATTATCAAAACACGGAAAGAAATATAGAAAGATTCATGGGAGTATTAAGTTAACCGTTACTCATAAGAACAGAGCAAGAAAGAGGAATAAAATAAAGAGCAGTATTCCATTTAAAAGATCAAAAGTTTGGCGATTGCCACACTGCTATGTGTAAACATGTTCACCTGCAAGCAAGTAATGATCTGCAAGGCATGAGGAAATGTGGCAATAGTAAAGAATGAATCTGGAAATCTCGAGCAAAAGATGACGCCTACGTGCAGGGACGCTGAAAGATGATTTCCTCGGTTTTTGAAAGAGAAATTGTGTTCCTGGAAAATGAGATTCAAGGAAAGCAGCAAACCAGTCCCGACTTCACTTGCGGATAAATCGTAATAATCCTTTTATTAAAAAACATCATTAGCTTGAAATGAACTTGCACAAGACCCTACTGGTGTCATCTTCTAAGAGACGATTTCTTTGAAGGAAGGTGGCAGCTTGTATAACGCTATATATATATATATATATATATATATATATATATATATATATATATATATATATATATATATATATATATATATATATATATATATATATATATATATATATATATACACGTGCATAATATATAATATATATATATAATATATATACATATATATATGTGTGTGTTTTTGTGATTATAATCACAGATTAACACATGATTCGTTTATCACCTACCAACACACGTGAAAACATAAGAGACTGGGAGAAGGTCCTGACCGCTTTCGAGTCTATTATTTCACCTGTAGTGATGTGTGTGTGTGTGTAATAAAGTTTTAATGATAAAATTATCAACGGCATTTTTAACAAAGGCCTGAATAAAAAGCAATAAAACACAAATTCCAAACAAAAGTAAATTACGTGTAACTAGGTTTTGTGAAAAGTGATTTGCTTTGACTGGCTCTTTTATATAGTCGTGATAATAATCACCATAACGAAGAAAACATAAGAAAAAACAACCAACGATAACCCTAGCAAAAATAACACAACCACAATAACCAGCCCGACCTCAGGGAACAGAAGACAGGTTTCGTAGTAGACCTCAGTTCTAGTTTACATCTTCATCTCATCCAGACTAAGAATATCACCTTATTCTAACAAAGCTTGAATATTAACTGTCAAGTCTGTGTTATTTATATATTCAAAATTAAACAATGCTACATGCTATATTTACCTAAGTGCTTCTTATAATTGCAATAACACCGAAGAAATACACTTTGCGTCCTGTGTTATAGCGAGTTCACAAACTGTAACCGTCATTAGAATAAATAAATGTATAATGATTGTTACAGTACTGCATAACGGTGATTTATAAATGAAATGGTTGTTTACATACTGATGTTATACATTATTATTGTATTTATTTATTACCTTCCTTTCCAGACTATTCATGTTCTGTGAGAAGAGAAAGAATAAAAACATTGTTATAACAAGAGGCGGTCAGTTACGAAGTCACTGCAAGGTGAAAAGGACCTTCAGCACCGCAGTGAGGTACGAACGAAGGATTATGATGGTGACAGATGCCGATATTCGTAATGAAGTAGTGACTTTCTCGAAGGATGATTTATCGAACCTGACCCGTGAAGAAAGCCAGAATTATCTTTGTGTACTAAGAGTTGATTACGATACAAAGGACAGCACGGCAAGACTAATTAGATTCCTTAAAGCTGCAGCAGAGAAGAAGACCAGGGCTGCTTAGTTTAAAAAAACCGACGCCATTAACCGCTATATTTCAGGACGCTGGGAGGCCTGTAAGAAAAAATTTACGTGATATAATGTTAATTATGGTGTAAACGCGCTTGTTGGCGAGCGCTTCGCGCGTTGGAACCCGGCGCCGCTGTCTCCCCTACCCTCCCGATCCCCTACCTACCCCTCCCCCACCCGGGCCGGACAAACAGATTTGCAGGAGGATGGATGTCTCTCCTACCCTCCCGTCCCCCTACCTACCCCGCCCCCACCCGAGGCGGACAAACCAGTTTGCAGGGGGTCATATCTCCCCTACTGTCACCGGGGGAGGACAAACAAGATCCACTGGGATTTTATTATTATAGACACTACAGAAGGAAATACAACAACAAAGCGATTCCGGGTCGAGCAGCAGAACCGTGACCAAAGCAGTTTCGAATCATTCTTAAATGAATTTGACTTTGTATAACCCGAAAGAAAATATTGCCTCTCAGCAAGATTGGCAACACAGCTACAAAAAATTTTAATCAACCACTGGAATTGTTTGAAGATGGTTTGTCTCTTAAAGACTTTCAAGAGGTGGGAGGTTGGTTAAAAAATACACTAAAGTTGCGAAGTTGAATGAAAAATCACTTGAAGACCAAGTGGCTATGTTTTGAATTTTCTGCATGCCAGAGGTTTTGCAAAAAATTCGTCATGTAATGGATATTCGAATGGAAACTGAGCTGACCTTAAATTATATTCTAGATCGTATCATCTTACACCTTAAGGCTCAAAAGAGCATTGAAGTACAATTTGTAAAAAGGTAAAAGGAATTTGGTAAGTCCTTGGGTGATTTTCTTGTTCCCTTAGGACACAAGCTGAGGATATTAGTCTTGCAGATACGACAGCTGAGAGTTGAATGCTAGTTTAATTGTATCTGGCATTTGTGATGATGAGATGAGGAAGCAGCATGAGGCCATCTTTGAATTTGGTTTGTATAATTACACTATCACAACCAAGAATTAGCTTAAAGAGAAGAAAAACGACTTTGCACAGGGGTAACCGAGATGCCCCATGAGAAGTCAGAGCAGAAGAAAATCATAAACCTGAACACTCAAAAACATAAGGTAGAACAGAAAAATGCCGAAAATGTGGAATTCATATCTAATTATATGGTAAAACCTGTCCAGCTGAAAGTAAATGATGTTACAGACATCATTTAGTTACAAACTGACACCATGGACACTATTCTGTAGTAGGGTCAGTGAAAAACCAATTACAGATGGTTCTGTAACCCACAGAGAACTCTGTTAATGTAAATAAGATTGCCGATATTCCAAGTTGTTGGGAAAGACGTCTGGTTACCTGTTGATCTTTAACTTCCAAGATAGGTATATTTAGCAAATAAATTTGTTATTCTTGATACATAAGCTAAAATGACACCTGTTGGCAGAAAGGCTATGTGTGATCTAAAGTTAAAGGGGGATGATCTTCGAAACTTTGTTGAGAAGCTTGAAAGTGTAAATGGAAAGCCACTGACACTACTGGTTAAACTATTTTAATAATAAAATAACTGACTGTACTGGAAAATACTGAACTGATCCTAAAATGTAGTGGTAGGAATACACTTTAAAATGTAATTTTTTGTTATAAGCAGTGGAGACATCTACAGTATATATCTCTTTAGGCAGGCGAAAATATTGGCATAATACTTGAAGATTTTCCGTTTTTTTCGGAAAAAATCAACTGAGCATAAAATATGTGAAGTTGGAGAACCAGTAGAAGAAACTGCTAACAGAATTGAGCATGGGAAAATTCTTTTGACGAAAGTGTATCCAAAAATGTTCCAAAGCACTGGGAAATTTAAAGAGATGAAAGGTGCACTAATGAAGTGGAACTCTACGAAGATGCAAAAATTAAAAACTTTTCGCTAAATACGCCGCCCGTACAGTCAGTTACACACTGAAAGAAGCAGTGGAGAGGAACCTGGATGAAATAATTCAACAGGATGTCACTGAAAGAGATGGAGAAAGGCATACCGAATGGTATCATCTAATTGCTGTTGTACCTAGTAATAAAGGAGGCATAAGAATGACATTTGATTGAACAAAGGTAAACTCACATGTACACAATTTTGTATAATGCAAAGAACCCCAATGTTGTACATGAGACTGTTCATGGTGCGAATTTCTTTTCAGTTAGTGATGCTAGTAGAGGGACGAATTACAGCAAGAATCGAGATTTGACGTCTTTCCTGACACCTTGTGATAAGAGAGCAACAACAGGTTTTATTAACAATAGTGACAGCTACTTCAGAGGAAATCTTGCTATTGATGGCTTAGAAACAACCTATAAAGAAGTGGACGATTCATTAATAGCTAGTCGGTCACACAAGAACCATATAAGAAATTTAAACCTGCCCAAAGTTCTGTGCAGTTTGGCGGATTCATTTGTCTAAAAAAGGCACCTATGTAGACCCAGCAAATGTAAGTTTACAATTCCAAGTAAAACAACAGAAGCAATGTCACTGAGAGTCCTCAAAAGTAAATATTAATTTTTGTGGTTAGGAGTTCATGACAGAGCTTTTGCTGGAGTAAAGAAACTTCTTACTAATCGCTCTTTTCTTGTTCAGTTTGATGCAGATAAGGAGACGACTATTTACGGATATAAGTAGACTAAATTACTGTTTCTGCCTAATGCAAAACATGAAGGGTGAAAACTTATCACTGGTGGGAGTCGACTCTTGGCTGTTATGGAGACCACTAACTAAAATATGACCAGAATCACGGGAAGATGGACTGGTCTGGGGACGTCCTGGGTTAGCAGCAGTGCCCTTCTTCATGAAATCCTTAGGACAACTAACATTCCTCACCCCGACACAGCTAAGGTCTTGGGTTGCTAATTAGTTCTTTATCCCCAATTCAAGCCAAGTGAATGATTTCTCAAAAATTTAATTCAAATGCCTTGATGTGAAATTAGAGGGCTCACAAAAGGTCTACCAGATATGAGAACAAAGTTAACACTTCTGGACTTGACAGGTTAACCTCTTAATTGCATTATGTCTTCAATAGTCACTTTCACAAGCATTTGCAACCAAGCACTAACCCTTTCCCAATCTTGCGTCTTTCATCTGTGCCTCTCTTCCACTATCCACTTTCAACAAATCTTCAACATACTCACTCAACTGACACGGGGCTAAATTCACTTTAGTCTGCATCTCTCCATTTACATTTTTTTCTGAGAACAGTTTATTAACATTTCTCTCTACATTCAGTTCCTTGTAGAACACCATTCTATCCTCCTAGAAGTCCGTGTTCACCATCTACCTTCATTTTTTTTAATTTGTCTTTTTTTATCTCTCAATTTCTCCTCGGGTACCCTAACCATACTTCTGTATGCCTACACATTACCAACTTTTCAAAACAACTTCACGCTGGGCACTTCTATTACTTTACAATATTCAAATACCCTAAACACAAATTCTTTTCCTCCTTAATATTCCTACACATGCTGTCTTTCACCTTTGGCTCATTAGGTGCAAAAATATCCATCTTTTTCCCCTTACGCAAACAAACTATAGCACGCTTCTTCTCTCCTGCATCGACAAACACACACTCAAAACCTCGAAAGAGGGGTATTTTCTAGTTTTTGCAATATAAGTACAGGAATCTGGTGACTTCCACGCCAAACAGTGTCAAGACTGTTATTTCCTTTCAGGCCATCACACAGAAGTGTATAGTGTGATTGCCATTGCCTCTAAGAAGAGGCTCATCTCTCACACTGAACATTTCCTTCTAAAGGGGTTACAAACATTTATTGAGAGCTTCTTGAAGTACATTAAATCTCTATTCCAAACCACTGGCACTTCCTGATTCAGCAATCTCCAGGCTGTACCTCTAAATACCATGGAAATGAAAATCCTCAGTAAACAAGCTATCCAGGGGAATTTCCACAATACCTGCCTGTGGATGTGGTGTATTATAATCCCATGGCCCTGACCCTTTCGTGCATTGATGTCCTGGTAGTACTACTTGCTACAACTGCAGAGGCGGTTATTTGAACAACACCTCTGCACATTATACATACATGCATAGAAATCTTTTTGTGTGCATGGGGATTATATATGTATATATATATATGATATTTATATATATATATTATATATATATATATATATATATAATATATATATTTACATATATACAGTATATATATGTGCATATATATATATATATATATTTACATATATACAGTATATATATGTGCATATATATACATATAATATGTATATATATATATATATATCTATATAAAGTATATATATAAATATATATAAATACATTATATATATATACATATATACAGTATATATATGTGTATATATATATATATATATATATATATATATATATATATATATATATATATATATTGTATATATATATATATGTTATATACAGTATATATATATATATATATATATATATATATATTTATATATATATATATATATATATATATATATATATATATATATATATGTATGTATGTATATATGTATATGTATAGATGTATGTATGGATGTATATGTGTGTTAGGGGTCTACAGTATATGAATGATCGAACAAATGAAGAGTGTATTCTACAGAAATAAAGGCTGAATTAAATCAAACTGAGGGAGCCATTCAAGTTAAAGCGAGTCTCGTGGATGGTAGAGGACCCATTAGATGGAATTTACAGAGCCAATCCCAGCTGTGCGAAGTGACTCTTGCCCAATTTAGAGTGCAAACAAGACAGACAATGTCCATTATTACATGAAAGAGACGGGAAATGGAAAACAAGCAAAAAATATCACAGTCAACATTAAAGCAAAAGACAAAAAAGACATTGTGCCACTTAAAACGTGAAGGTATGGTGCCCTAACCATATTTACGAATATCTCCTTATCTGTACCTGTTGTCCTTACTCTAATGTTGATACCAACACTTGACAGATTTCTTCTCTTACAGTTATGATGAATTAATATGACTCAAGAGTGATATCGAATCTTTTTTTATGGTCGCATGATACAATTATCATTAGTCAATTTATTATTAAATTAAAGTAAAGCCAACTTAATTCGAAGAAGAAAAATTAGTATAAACTAGATTCATGAAATACATCTATATATACAGTATATATATATATATATATATATATATATATATATATATATATATATATATATATATATATATTATATATATATAGATGTATTTCATTAATTTGGTTATATATATATATATTATATACTATATATATATACACTATAAATATATAATTTAGCTTCCAACGCCACGTGACTAAAAGTTTCATATATATATATATATATATATATATATATATATATATATATATATATATATTTCTTTCTTCTTTTTTTACGTGACTTTTTTTCCCCATTTTTGTATATAAGCACGATGCCTTTTTGAAGGACTTTTTGATTTGGCTTTGGGGTAGACTTGTTGTCTCTGATCATTCTTGCCCTGCCTGACATCGCTGTTAGCGTATATATGTATCATACCTACCCAACGCCCTTCTTCCCAGCAGCGAGAAGTTATTGCGCGGGTATGGCGAGAGTTCGAGACGTGAGATGTTTGTTATGTTTTTAGAAGGTAGTATTTAGTCTGTAAATATTTGCTTTTTATAAATATATATATATATATATATATATATATATATATATATATATATATATATATATATATATATATATATATATATATATCATGCTGGGAGAAAGGAGCGGGGGATTCGGTAATACATGTACACATTCGTTATAATGTCAGGCAGGGCATCGACACACAAATCAAAGTCCTTCAAAGAAGGCATCGTGCTTATATATAAAATGGGCATAAAACCACGTTAAAAAAACGAAGAAGATATATATATATGTTTATACCGTGTACTGATCAAAATATCTTATCTTTGATAATATAAAGTAATGGGCACCATGGTATAACTTCTAAGCTCACTAATCGCTTAATATTTATCCAGCCATTTTCTACTGAAGATTGGATCAAAGTTCATTCACTGCATGTTGGCCGTTGAGCAGGAAAGAGTAAAGTTTAAGCAATCAGACCCTACTAAGGCGACCAAATTACGCACATCCAGGTTTGATGGAACCATTTTTTCTGACACAATAATGTATGTGTATGTTTAAGAGTCATAATTCTGACAACACACAGACGTTTTTATTTTACCTCGTGCTTCAAGCCTGCGAATGCAAATATAATCCTTTGATGTATTCATCCTTTAACCCATAAAATTCAACCCTTTTCTTTCTTCATGGTCTCTTACTCCTTGGAAAATATAAGTTTTAATAGATAAAACTATTTCTGTGACAAATCATGTTTAATTCCAAACGCAAATGACTGTTTCGTCCACAAGTTTCACGAGCACAATCTTGAACATGCATTAAGTATACACGTATTATACCTACTGTACATATGCATGAAGTATTTTAATAAATATGAAGCGTGATGAAAAGTTTATATATATATATATATATATATATATATATATATATATATATATATATATATATATTTTTTTTTTTTTGGAGACTGATTTTGCAAGCAAGGATACAGAGCTAAGTATAACACAATGACGGATGTAAATTTACAATACGTTCAGGGGAAATTTGGGTGGGAACAAAGCAGGAGCGAATGATGACTAGGGGTTGTTTCAAATGCCCCTTTGTGTAACTGACAATTGTTTTTACAAATATACGCCAAGGCAAATTCCCATTCTTTGTCCAATGCTCATTTGTTCATAAGACTACAAATCTCACGAATAAATGCCAACGCGTATCGCCACTGCAGTCGCAAATGCGCAATTGTTTAAATCCCTTTATTGTTCTAAATGCTGATTTGTTTCACTGGCTACCATTTTCACAAATAAATGCAAACGCAATTTTAATTTGCTGTCCCAAATGCCATTTGTATAATAGGATATCTTCCCAAATACACGCTAATGCAAATCCGTTCCGTTGTTCCAAATGCTCCTTTGTTTATTTGACCAACTTCTCAAATAACTGTCAGTGGGAATCAGTTTGTTGTCCCAAAATATTCCTTTTCAAATTTGACTATTTGTTCATGTAAGATGTAAGCCATTGACTATTTTCACAAATGCCAATGTAATTTTCCTTTGTCGTTCCAAATGCAACTTTAATTGAACATTTCCAAATACAAATGTCAAATACAATTTCCCTTTGCTGTGCCAAATGCCTTTTTGTATAACTGACATCTATTTTCACAAATAATTGCCAAAGCAAACCCACTTGGTTGTCCACAATGTCCCTTTATTTATTTAACTAATATTTTCGCAAAAATATATGCCAATGCAAATTAGCCTTTGTTGTTCGAAATGCTCCTTTATTTATTTGACTACTATTCTAACAAATAAATGTCAAATCCAGTCCACTTGACATCTGTATCTTCACATAGATCTAGACGTTACCGGGAAACATTAAATATCTATGACACATTATTGTAAATATCAGCAACTTCGCGAACAGAAAGATATCGAAGCCGTCTCTCTGTAAAAGAGAGTGGTTTCTAACCAAATGGAAACAAACAGCAACGAAAGCCAGAATCATGAGGAGAAACGTCTTCAAATATCTGGGTTCGAACGACAGACTTTCGCATTATTTCAGTCTCAAACGTTTCCTTGATAGTCAGGAAATATGGGTAGGGTTTCTTAACAATGAAGTTGTGCGATTCCAAAGAGTATCCTTAATACATCAGTCGTCATGGCAACGCCACCGGAAAAATAACATTATTCAAAAGAAACATATAGCTGTTGACGGATGGCGGATATAAGATATAAATTATACCAAATATATAGAGCAAAATGACGTAATCAAGTGCTTCCTTATCAATAATATTATGTATAATACGATGCAGGTAATACTTGGCATAATTTATTGCGGAATCACTCTAAACCTCGGCATTCTCAAGTTACTGTTGATGATTCATAATCAATCAAAATAACTTGAAGGCAAAATTGTGTAACTAACTGGGGTTTTAGCGAAATTTTCATAAACGGCATCATTCATGTAAAAGGTGAAACCTTTTCCATACCATGCAAACTATTCAGTAAAGACAATGTATAAACAGAGATCCACATGTTTACGATAAACATGTTCCTTTAAACCTGGTGTGCTAAAGTTAAAAAACGGAAGCGAATTACGTACCTGGTAATCCGTCAATTATAGTGAGTCATAACTGCAGCACAAAACAGCTTGCTTCTGACAACCTCCCTCAAAAAGACAAGCTGAGATGCGGAAGAATAGCTTCCAAAAGCACCATCTCCAAAAAAAATATATAACACAAACAAATATATATATATATATATATATATATATATATATATATATATATATATATATATATATATATATATATATACATACTTTTTTGCTATAACACTAGGTATGTGTGACTTTAAACCCAACCTTTCCGACTTTTACACTACACAGATCAGTAAGAATCCCATGGGTTGCTTTTAACAGAAGAGACAAGATCGGAAGGCTGATGAATTAATAGACCTCGACATAAAAGATGCAAATGAGAAGATGGTATTTGAAAAGAATGAGTTTCCCATATCGATGTTGAAGTTTTGTTGGGTTATTGGAAGATACAATAGGTCAACGATACATAGATGGATCATAGAATTTTCAGGCCAAAAGGCCAAGCTCTGGGATCTATGAGGCTATTCAGCGCTGAGACGGAAATTGACAATAAAAAGTTTGAAAGCTGTAACAGGAAAAACCCGCAGTTGCACTATGAATCAATTGTTGGGAGAGGGTTGAAAATAAGATGGAAGAAAGAGGATATGAACAGAGGCATAGTAAAAGGAAAAATAAGGGTTGCAGCTAGGGGCTGAAGGGACGCTGCAAAGAACCGTAAGTAATGCCTACAGTGCACCTCATGAGGTGGACTGACGGCACTAGCCCCCTACGGAGAATAGGGTGGAGCTAAACGACACAAGATTAGAAGAGGATAGCATAAGTTTTAGAATGCTTTTGGAGGTTGGCAACATAAGGAGGCCTATTAAGAGGTCGAAGAATGGAAAGATACTATAAGCTTATGGGATTACAATTAAGAGGCTGACGTATGTCAGGATTAGAGAATGGGTGACTGACCTGTTTGTCCCACTGTATAAAGGTAATGGTCATGCACAGGCAACTGTAAGAATTATAAAAGAATAACAGATAAAGGAAACACAGTCATGATTTAGACAAGGAGGTGGGTGTGTGATGAACATTAATTAATTATTGGGGTTCTTCTGGCGTCATGATTTTTAAGGTCACTAATGCCATTCAAGGATTTGCAAAGAAACGGTTATTTGAGAAGTTTGAAAATAAAGGGAAAGATCTGACAAGTGGCATATATGGACCTATGAAAAGTTTATGGGTGAAATGAGAGAGAGGAAGTCTTGAAGGATGTGACAGATGTATGGTAAACAAGATAATTCTTTACGACACAAAGGAAGAGTTTTTGAACTTTTATGGGGAAATGACAGTTTTCCTGTTTTGTCTCCAAGACTGTTCAAATAAATATATGTATGGTGTGAGGCAAGAAGTCAGAAAAAGGACAGCAGACGTTGGTGCAACCTTGTGGGAGAAGAAAACATGTTACGAGTGAGTGTGGAATGGTTGATGTTTGCAGATGATAATGAGAGGAGGCAGTGAAGAGAAATCCTTAATCTTATGATGTTTTTGCATAAATAAGTTAATAAGGGTACATGGACACCAAGAAAAAAGGGCAATGACTGTTAATATCGACGGTGGGGGAATAGGAGATGTTTATATGTATAATTATCTGGTAGTAAATGCAATGGATTATCGTTGGATGTGCATAGAATACTGATAACTCTAAGAAGCACGAGTTGGAATGCACGAAGGGACTGTCGAGCTAACTCTCACTTCATGGACGTGAAGTGGTAATGCGCAATGGACAAGAGGGCTAAGTTTTTGAGATGAACTGTTGACCTATTATATGTGGTAGAATAAGGATGGAAAGGGTGCGAAATGTGAAGATAGGCTAAAGTGGTAAAAAAGGTTAGCAGAGGAGAAAAGATGGAAGAGCGTATTTTGAGATGGCTGGTTCATTTGAAAAGAATGGAAGATGATAGGATGTTGAAAAGCGTCAATTCAGAAGGGTCAGCAGCGAAGGAGGAAATGAAGACCTGAGAGTGAAAGAAGTACTGGAAAAAGAATCCTTAATATCAAAGCAGGAGAATGCAAGCAGGACAGATGTGATTGGGGCAGTGTACAATGGAGGCTGGACGTGTTGCCGATGAGCACTCTGCGTTGTTACAAGAGGCTAGTGGTGTGTACTTCTATAAGAGGGTACATGCACGATTCAGAATTCGACGTATTAATGGGGCAGTAACTGTTACGTTACTGATTTTTCGGACACCCTCACCCCTTGTGGGAAACAAGTTTAATATTCATACACACACAAATATATATATATATATATATATATATATATATATATATATATATATATAGTTATATAGTATATATATATATATATATATTATATATATATATATATATATATATATATATATATATATATATATATATATATATATATATATATATATATGTCATTATTTAATAATTCACCTCAACACAAGTATGTCTTCTGAAATTTCTCTTTCTGTACGTTTTTTTTATCTTCCAACAATTTACCCAAGTAGGTTGCATCTGTCAACTCATTTACTAATTTCAAGGGCCAGCTGAATTATCACATATCATTTTCTCAGGGGCTGTGCCTATACATCAATATAAATTTAGATGTAAATATATTGAGGAGAAAAGAACCGCCGTATTAGATTCGTTAATGCATGCCTTTCAGGATAGGTAGTTAGGAAATAACCAGTGCTATGCATCCTTTGCTTGAGGAATAGTCGAAATTCCTCTGTGTTAAAATCTTTGCCATATCTTTTGCGCCCGAGGAATAGTGCGAAAATTCCTGTGTTAAAATCTTTGCCCATATCAGCACTTCGGAATGGTCGAAAGAAATTCCTCTGTGATAACTTTTACTTCGCATTTCGAATTAGCGAACTGTTATTTAGGCGCGAATAAAATTCCCACGTGGGACACGACGAAGTCAGCTTGCCTTGCTGACAATTCTCTCAGTGTAGTTAGAATTCGAGTTAGGTGTTAGGAAAGCGAAATTTAAACTCCGCTTATAGGGAAAATTACTAGGCCATTGTACTGTTATCCTCTCAGACGACTGGGAAATTCCGAATCCCAGGCGGGTATATAAATATCGGTTCATTCACACAGAATCTAAAAATACCTCCGGTGTTGGCCAATGACCTGCAACCCCCACCGCCCATGCCCGGCGTGTATAGCATTTTTTTTTTCTCTTCCCCCATTCATTTAGCATATTTTCCTTTGGGTTTCCATTAGTAATTTCTAAGTCTAAAGGACCGAATGTCGTAATTCAAGTCCTAAGTGACTCCTAAAATTCGTCATGCATTAGTGAAATTTCTCAAATTGATCCTTAGAGACTCCTAAAATTCTACAGCCATACGTGTGAGAATTTCTCAAATTCCAGTCATAGAGACTCACTCAAAATTCTACGTCGCCGTGTGAGAATTCCTCCAAATTTGATCCTCAGAACTCCTAAAATTCTCGTCGCGCGTGGCGAGAATTTCATTCAGCGGGAACCCAAGATTAAGTCACTTTTGAGACATTATATAGTGTAGTTCCACACACATCTAAGCCCTTCTGGGACCTTTAGTCATTTCTAGTTACGTTAGAACAACTCTCCTTAACTTCGCATACAATGGCCCAAGTCCGAGCGTACAAAATCAACTCGTCTTCCAGGGCCACACATATTAAAATTAGTTCGCCAGAACAACCCACGTCTTTCAAGACATATCAAATTTTAACAAAAGGTCTCCTCGGACTTACTAATCACCTGTCTTATTCAGACAAGATCCATTCTCCTGCAAGTCTGAACCATTGGAGTGTTTCAGATTCCTGCAATTGAGTCTTTTCAGACAACCTGGTCTTTTCAGACATATCATATAACCATTATTTCCAGTAAGCTGTGGCAGGGCCCAACAAAACCAGGATTCAAATTCTACATGTCCGCTGGGAAGGACATGGGACTGTCGGGGCAAGATCTGAGAGCATGGGTTCAAACTGAGTGGGCGATGCCAGGCGGAGAGCAAGAGAGCGTGAAGAGAGGGAGAGAGCGTGAAGAGAGGAGAGGAAAAGAATCGCTCAAGAACAGGAGGAAAGAACGTGCAAGAAGGATAAAGGAGCAGTGCAGAGAGAGAGGGAACAAGATTGCCCAAGAACAACAGGAGGAGAGAACGATCGGCTCAAGAGCAGGAGAGAAGGATAAGAGCGTGCAGAGAGAGAGAGGGCAGATTGCCCAAGAACAACGAGGAGGAGAAAGGCAGATCGCTCAAGAGCAGGAGAAGGATAAGAAGAACTGTGCAGAGGAGAGAACTGTGAGGAGAGAGAAGAGACAGGCCCACTTGGGCTCCCGGGTGCTAGAGCGACAGCTACGCCACCCCCGCCCCTGCCCCGGGAATGAGTGCCTCAAGCCAGGCTCACTCGTTCATGCCAAAATGGGTGGAGTCGAGCCTGAAGTATGGCTTGAAAAGGGCCGGGCGAGTCCTGGGTGCTGCGATCTCTCCCCGCGAACTCTCCCTTGTTCTCACTAAATTCCTGGTGGAAGGCCCTGAATTTGCCTACCGCCCTTCCCCCGACGATAAAACTGGGAAGCGTCGCCCAAGCAGTTGAAAGGCGTACGAAGATTACCCCCCAGCTGATGGAGAGACGACAGAGAAACAGCCCAGAGAGCAGAGGCCAGACTTGGTCCGATTGGGCGTACCATTCGGGCTGGGCGTTGACAAAATGGCTCGATTCGGCGCCACTAACACGCCGAGGTACAGGCGGTTTAAATTCGAGCATTTCCTGCGCTCAGCCCTCCTGCCCTCGCCACTCATATAGTGGAAAAAGCCCCAGCAACACTCTCACGAGTGTTGCCGAATAGCAGATATGTGAAACCCACCTCAAGAAGGATCCATGGGGCGGAAGATGAAATCCCCGTCCACTCCCTCGGAGAAGTTCAGAATTCCCACAAAAGTAGGAACTCGGGCAAGCCCTAACTTGCCATTATTGCAGAAAACAGGGCATTCCTCCGAACAGTGCCGGAACAAGAAGCGGCTCTCTCTCTCCCGGAAAACCGACAAATAACTCGCCTGCCCTCCACAGGGCAGTGCGGAAAGACTTCAGCAGACCTTTTGCACGGCGTGCAGGGTCTATGGCCATTCTCCGCATGGGCAAAATGCCTGCAATAATAAATGCAAATACTCCCACACATCCATGTAGCCGTCACAGATCCCCAGTCATTGGGCCCTCCGCCCGAAGAGGCCTGTATGCATCGGCCCCTCCACGAGTGCGAGCCAGCGCGCCCGGTCACTGCTTTGAGACTCGGTAGCGCAAATCTCCCTCATCGAAGGACAAGTTCCCTCACAGACTTCTCGTCCAATATGACCCAGCTAAATCACGATCGAGGAATAAATCAATTAGATGATACTCCCCTCGGTCCAATTGAGAGTCTCGACCTCACCAATCAAAATGTGCAATCTTGCAGTAGCAAGCCATCTCCCAGGCTAGCGTCATCCTGGGACGAGACAGTCCTGCCGAAATCCACGACAATCTAGAGTCCACATTCCCGAATCATTCAGCAATTGTGAAGTAATCCTCCCTTCTCCCTCGGCCAAGACTGGCGCCCCTGGAGTACCAGAAGGACGTGCAGGTCCCCACCAGTGCCACCTGAGTCGTGCTACAGTGGCCCCCTCGATCAGTTCAGTCCACTTCAAGTGCCAGCCACTGCCTCCAGTGCCAGTGCCCAGAGGCTAATCAGATCTCCCCTTCCAGGTGCAGAATTCCTGCGGTGCCACTTGCATTGCCGAGCAGGGCCAAGCGATCACGTCCACCTGACACGTGGGCCCAAGAAACCTCTGATAGCGTGACTCTGCTGGTGCCCAGCGCCCAGGCGCCTACGCCACGATCTCCATTCGCAGATCCAACTCAGGACCCCCCTCTCTTCCCCGACCTGGCACGCTACCAGCGGTCAGAGACAGTTCCTCCCCGACCACACTTGAAGCTCACCACTGCAGGTCTGACCTCGCAACCACGTGCCTGGGCTGGTCATCGATACCTGCGAGCAGCTCACGCCACCCCGACCTTCGCCTCCCCTCTCTGCCTCAGTCCGTCGCCGGCGCGGTGCAAGTCAAGTTCTGCCATATCTCCTTGGCGATGAACTACAAGAGCATGACGGATCATGGTAGAACCGCGCGGAACACTCCCCTCGTGGCTGTCCATCAACGAGCCCAGGTGGTACTCCGTGCCGCCCTCCAGTCTGGGCCTCAGCTTCCCGGCCGAGACCTTTGTCCCCATTAAGAAGGCTCGAGGCGAGTTACTGCAGGCGTGGGACATTAGACAATTTACAAAGAGCTCTAGGCTCCCCTGGCACCTGCCACCATTTTATTACCGAGAGGTCTTGGCACTAATCCAGAGGGATGTCAGACCCTCCTCTATCTTCTTCGTTCCTCAGGAACTTCCTATCTCTTATCACCTTCTATTAATCTTCCCTTAAATTATCCCACAAACAGTCAATACAGGATACCATTCCCCACACAATGTATAAATCATTAAGAATAACAGAGTGAAGTGGCACCATAGCCCCATACTGTAGCACCACGGGTGCGTGTCAGCCCCTCCTGGAAAGAATTCGCCCTTGGTGCACTTTCCTCGCCCTGGGACTGAAGTGATAGTCGGCGTGAATTTATAGGCGGACGATAAATTCCACTTCTTACAATAAAACCTCACTCTTTTCCATGCTCTTCTGCAATATCATTTACTTTCTTTAGTCATTTATTTATCTTTAATTTTAATGAATCATAGTCATAAACTCTTGCCCTTGGCGATTTAAATGCCACGCTTTTGTAAGCTCTGAGGACGTGTCCGCCTTCATATGCAGTCAAGTTTCATTCATGCGTCTTGGTAATTTTCCTTTTGTTATTATTATCCAGCACTACCTTCCGTTCCTTCAAGATCGTATTTATCCTACCCACATCTTTTGTCTGCTAAGCCCCGTCACCAGCGCAGTGAGTTGCCAGTGGCGCATAAAATTAAGCGTAGTTTAGTTTGTAATTCAAGCCTACGCGAATACTCTGTATTGCACCAGCTGTCAAATTTCAGTTATTAGCAGATTCATCCCTCCTTCGCGTTGAGCGATAGCTGAGCCAAGTACGTTAAACGAAGATAAATTATCAATGCGAATGTATAGTCATTACAGTATCATGAAAAAGGGATATCATTTACAAAATGCGCTGTTTTCATTTACACAGCCTCTTTAGGAAGGCAGATTATTTTCGCATATTTTATCTAAAATTAGTAACATGTATTTTAATTCTTGAACAATAACCATTTTCTTTTCATTTTATTTAACCATAGCCTCATATACGTGGTCTAATCTTAATTAATTCACAATTGTTGAGTCACCTCATATAAGGTTACAGTGGGCAACCCAAATCCTAAAATATTATTCTTTTGCAGAGTGTTTAAATCACTTTGCGTTCTATTAACGAAAATTGTCCCAATGTATTTATTAAAGTAATGTCTCCAGCTTCATAAAACCATAGAGTAAAGTTCATTGCAAGGCAGAATGTAAATGCTTGTCAGCATTTACCGCTCGATATAAACCAGTGTACACACCCGAAGAGTATGTACATCATCTTGTATGGGAGTATTATGATTAAGAATTAGCTAGCAAATTACCTCCCCCTCCTTTATTTGTTGTTGTGTTTCATTTACTGCCAGCCGGCCAGTGTTGACCATCTGTCTCGACTTAAACTCAAAGAGGTTAAAGGGTTGGCTCCAATTTTGTGAGATCTTTCCTTAGAGGCAAAAATGAATACAAGCCAGGCGTTTCTCCTGAGCCGAAACCTCCCCTGCAGGCAACAGTTGCAATGAGTCAAGCATGTGATGGTTTTTCACTATAGGAGGGATAAAGGGAAAAAAAACCCACGAGGGTCTCAGGCACTGCGCGGTGGAAGATATAGAATTGAACTTGTGAAGGCGTCCTCAACACCTGGCCCCACCGATGCCCTTGCATCCTCTAACCACGTGGCCCTTCCCAGTATACTTCTCCTCCGTGCCTTCAACCATGTCCTCGAGCCTACGCCATTGCTTGGGTTTCGAGGTCCCCATCGCCTTGCCCCTTCTGACCCTTGCATGTCTCCCGTGGAAAAACTTCCTTTCGAAGTCAAGTCATCCACGGACTGCCTTCTCACGGCGCCCTCGAAGTCTGCTAGGTAAGTGCCTGGAAGAGCCTTTGATACGCTTTTGTCTGCGTAATATTTTCTAGCAAAGAAAGCCAAATCTCCCTTATCTAATGTCAGTGCCTCTTGCATCTAGTGTGTTAGTCTTTATTACTCCTTTGGCACCCTCAGTACAGCTTCAATTCATTATTCTTTTGTCTATTTTTCATGCATTACAGCATATAATGTACATATCTCTCATTTCAGAGGGATCTATCGTGGAAGCTTCTCGAACTGTGGCTCAAATTTAGTTTCATTCAATCTACTGAGTTCCTCTTTTCCCGTACTAATGTCATTTATGTAAATACACTACTTTAAATGTGCCCGTGTTTTACGTAATATTTCCCTCAGTAACAGAGCCCTATGCTCATATGAAATTCTCCTTTGTTTTCCTCTTTTTTTACGTTTTCCCGTACCCACGAAGTCAGAATCACAAGGCTAAATTAACTTAAATTGTTGCTACCTGTCTCACAGAGTATATTTCAAACTAAAACCACGGAAAAACGTAAAAATATATATATATATATATATATATATATATATATATATATATATATATATATATATACCATTATCACCACAAACGCCTCAACACAGAATGACGAAAAGTGCCTTTGAAATTTCCCCTTTCATGCGTTTATCTTCCAATAATCTCCACTCCAAGTAGGTCTGCGTCTGTCAACTCATTTGTACTCTCAAGGGCCCAGCTGAATTATCACATATCATTTTCCCAGGGGCTGTGCCTATACATCAATATAAATAGATGTAAATTTAGATGTATATATATATATATATATATATATATACATATATATATAACATATATATATATATATATATATATATATATATATATATATATATATATATAGTATTTACATACAAACACACACACACACACACACACACATATATATATATATATATATCTAATGAGAAAAAAATTTGCTGTAATTTATGGATAAGCCGTAAATACAATTAAAACGACATCAAATTTTTAGCTGATGCACAACATTACTGTCTGCATGAAACCTCGTCTCTTTGGTACCTAACAAACGTAATGCTTACATCATCACAGTTTTCTTCGACCGTTCAATCGAACGCAGACCTTCCAATACGCTTAATGGAAATCGACATCAAGGAAAGAAAAAGGGAAGAAAAAACTCCTATGACGTAAAGAAAGGAGACAGGCCTGCCATTATCTTCGTTTCAGCCAGAACCAAGACAATCCATTTCCCAGCACGGACAGAACGATGTCAGGAGAGAGAGAGAGAGAGAGAGAGAGAGAGAGAGAGAGAGAGAGAGAGAGAGAACGTCTAATCAACGTCCTAATCGTCTTGTTTTGCTCTCTCTGCTCTCTTGTCTGTCTAAAACACACCCACTGAGGACATCATGTTGGAAGCAAAATAGTGCACTGTACTACGAGAAAAATGTATATCGAATGTTGTTCCCGGTCTCCATAAAGTATCCATCTATTGCATTCCAGGTAGCATTATGCTATGGTAGGCAGGTATTCCACGCATGTTTTCACGGTCACAACTTTCAATTCCAGTTTGACTGAAAGCTTTCTCTGTGTCAAAGACTGACCCAATTTTGTATTGACTTCAGCTACAGTAGATGGATGAACACGCTACCTTTTATCACAACGGCATTGATTACGGTACGGTTCTTTGCGTGATAAACAAGATCATGCGCACGAGAGAGAGAGAGAGAGAGAGAGAGAGAGAGAGAGAGAGAGAGGGCTTTCTCAAAAGCTTAACTGCATAATCTGACCACTCATTAAGCACAGTAATACGAAATTTAAAGTATGCTTTTTAAGATTTTTTTAATACACTTGCATGCAAAGTATGCCAAAAATTCCTCGTGGTAATTTTGTCGACTACCATTATGTTTTGGGTACTGGATTTTCGATATCTTTTCATTTACATTATTCAAGACTACAATGCCATTCTCCATTAAAGCAAGTTCCCCAAGAAATAGAATACTTATTTTTGAGAAACTTGAAACAAAGGATAAGGAAATTATGAATAAATGTAAATTAGGAGAAAATAAAATTTACGCAAAAATGTTTTGCAAAAGGGTAGTGACACTGTTTCTTGAGATGCAACACTGTTTTGCAAAAATGGGTAATGAAGATGGATGGTTTCCGTTGATTGTATACAAGAGTACAGTATTCCAATAATGTAAAACAAAAGATTTTGAGTATGTGGCTTTAATGCCATCGTCTCACTGGGTATAAGTAGCCTCTTTAACAATACAAAGTTCTGAAAGAAACAGCCAGAATCTACCGGTTTTCTTATAGCATTGGCTGACCTGTTTTAAATTTTTTTGTTTCTAGTTCTCAAGCTGGACTAGTTGATACATTATCAAATTTCTTAGTACTAATTTGTATGTTCCCAGAGGAATGTAAAAAAAAAAAACCGTAAAACGTTCAAGGCAACATCAAATATTGTCAAGTGCTCAGATTCATCAAGTAGAGTGTTTCACCAACCAAAACTGCAAAGCGTGAGAAAGAAGTCAAATCGGCTGTTGAAGAACCACATTCCCACTGATTCATTCCAGATTTCCGTTAAAGCTAACAGTAACTTCATTTCACACCAACAATCATGACAATAATTAAAGCTGAAACAATAAAACTCTCAGATGACTAACCTGGGAAATATCATCAACAACAGCTGTCCGTCGCCTGTTCACAAAACTGAATGAGATGAAGTGCATAACCACCCACACCTTAAGTTATAAAAATTTACAAAGGCTTTATGGTCTAAGACAATACAAAACTACTTCAAACAAATCTACATTCACAACCATTGTCAAGGTGTCTTGGAGGACATCACTAGTACCCATCAGTTTCCTGGATGCATAACGGCCATTAGGAATTAAGTGATTACTATCAAGGCACTTTTCACAAACTTTTCAGCAACATTTGAGAGGACAGGAGGATGGAGACACATCAGACTGTACCCAGGTGTGCCTTGAATAGGCGCTGCATTGTACAGTTACTCAAAACTAGATACATACAAACTGGAAGGCAAACGGTAAAACCTAGTCTGCTAAGTTTCTTATTCAGCGTGCCTATTCTCCTTCAATAGCTAACAAGAGTTCATCATCATTTTATATCAGGTTTTCCATTGGGATGCCACCTGGTCTGTAATGCCACCCATTGCACCTGGATTTTTGACTCTCACAGGTTAAAAAAAATGGCGACAAGTGATTTTAAATCCTTTCATTGGTTGCATAGCTAACTTGGAACTAATGCTCCTGGATTATCTACTAGTTTTCCTATTGACTGGTCCTCATCCTTTCTCATCACATATATCAGACCATCTCAATCTTGA
>NC_089792.1:25579599-25584599 GCF_040412425.1 Macrobrachium rosenbergii | reverse complement strand
GTTATAATTACCTCTGTGGCCTTGCCTGCCTGATTAGGCCATTTCATCTTCTGATATTTCATTTCATGTAAATACACATAATTTTAAACTTACCCTAACACGTTTACATACAAATACCTTGTGAGCAAAGTCCTCAGCTTAGATAAATTCCCCCTTTTTCCTTGTTTTTTTTTTTTTTACGATTCCCTGAATCAACAGTAGTCAGATTTTATACATAATAGAGGTAAGTAAGAAATCACTCATTTAGAGTCTATAACTGGCTCACGGTAAGCAATTCTCCAGGTAAAAGCGTAAATGTGTGTATACATACATATATATATATATATATATATATATATATATATATATATATATATATATATATATATATATATATATATATATGTGTGTGTGTGTGTGTGTGTGTGTGTGTGTGTGTGTGTGTGTGTGTGTGTACACGTTACGGGTTTGAGAATATTTTTATGAGCCAAGGAAAGGACACCCTCATATATAAATATAAATTTTTATTTACATGTATCAAAAGTACCTATGACAGCGAGTTTATTTCTTAAAAATTACTTAGATAACTAATTTAGTGTTTAGGAAGATTTACATTCATCAACTTATCTTACTTTAAGATGAACATGTTACACGGAACACCCGACTGTATGTGTGTTCATACTTAAATATTTATTGGATACTCATAACCCTTCAAACAAACAAAATGTATAAACGCCTTTTAGGTCTATGAATAAATTGTAAATGAGATATATTCGTTCATAGTAATTTTTTGCATAATATGGATAATGATACGATTGTAAGTTTAGCGTTTACGCAATACAAATGGCTGTATGGCAATCCACGGACAATAAATTATTGGTATTTCAAAATTTTAACCTATTATTATTATTATTATTATTATTATTATTATTATTATTATTATTATTATTATTATTATTCAGAAGATAAACCCGTATTCATATGGAACAAGCCTACAGGGGACACTGACTTGAAACTCAAGTTTCCAAAGAATATGGTGTTAGGGAAGACAATAGGAAATACAGAAAGAGGTCAGTTATTAGATAAAAGATAAATCAAAAGCTGATAAACAGATAAAAATATAAACAAACTATTAAAATACAAGGTCAAATTTTTTCAAGACAGTGATGCATTACATCTTCTCTTGAACTTTTGAGATTATAATCGCACAACATCCTCAGGGAGACTTCCGCAGTCCAGCGGCGTGAGGAACGAAAGGCCTCTGGAACTGATATGTTCAACTGCGTGGCACATTTACTGCATGTTGGTGTTGCTGTTCAGCAAATCTGGTTGCTCTCGGCAGCAAAAGGCGATCAGGGATCAATTGTGAATGCAAAAGTTACAATAGAACTTATGAAAAATTGACAAACAAGAAACCATCCGTCGATGGTCCAAGTCTTAACTGATAGCGTGAGGAAACAGAAACCTATCTCCGCGAACCACTCTATCTGAGATATAAATCTCCGGCAGAAGAAGACATCCACTGCGGAGAATAGTATTCTAGAAAAGGAAGGACAAATGACCTAACACAGGTTGCGTTGATTTTATTACTGTTATAAATATATCAGGCCTTACATACACTTTGCTGACACTTTCACTGGATGTTTCTCAAAGGTAACACCAAGTAAAATCAGTGCTTTAGACTCATTCAACAGAGTCCTGTCCACCTGAAGGGCAGGCTGGGGTAGAAAATCTGTATGTGACCTAATAATCAATAGTGTTTTCATTTTACTAGAGTACAGCCTCATATCCCACCAACTACACCAATCGCTAAATCCGCTCCATGTCACGACTGAGACTAAGAGCACCTTGATTTCTCATAAGTGGAGACTTTACTAAACTCACAAGTGTTGCATCATCGGCATACTAGACAATCTTTTTGCAAGGCCAACAGCCATATCACTTGCCTACACCAAATATAAAAGTGGACCAAGAACAGTACCTTTTGGAACACCAGACATGACAGAGCCTGGTTTGCTAAAGATCCCATCAACAGCAACTCGCTGCTGCCTACCTGTAAGGATATATTGAGGTAAACCTGAAACATGTCCACCCAATCCAAGATTCTGACGTTTAAAAATAAGTACCTCATGATTTACTACATTGAAGGCAGCACTAAAAATATATTTGAATAACTACACTCAAAACCCTTATCAAAATTCTCTTGCAAATGGTATATCAAATCTAAAAGAGCATCGCAGGTGCCTAACTCTTCCAATATGCACATTAACTATTAGCTAACAACTTTATGGATTCCATATACTTGTATAGTGGTTGAAAAATAAGTTTTTCAGCAACTTTGGAGAGCACAGAGAGAATAGAAATTGGCCTGTAGTCACGGAAGTCAGTAGATACGCCACTCTTTGGTATAGGGGCTGAATTACTAAGCTTGCGCTCATCAGTAGAGATACTACATCGACATAAAAATCTATAGAATCTACTTATCTTGGGAAGCAACATAACAGAAATCTTTTTAAAAAGCAAAGGGAAGAAACCATCAGGATCTACTCCACCCCAGCTATCAATATTATCAAGAAGTTTCTTTATATCCCTGGAGCAAATGCAAGTTTTGTAAAAATAGGTTCAGGATGATAAATATCAGGGAGAGGGACATCCTCAGCTGAATGCTTAGCTTCAAAAGCTTGATGAAGGTGTCCAGCTTTTTCCTTATGGCCAGTAACCACTCTACCATCATTTGTAAGTAATGATGGGATGGAAGACGAGCCTGAACCGAAGATAGAAGATGCCAATTTGGTCCACCATAGATAAGGCAGAGTAATTTGTTCAAGTTTCCTCTTTAGAGAATTATTGTAATTTCTCTAAGCTATATGGTAAATTCTATTCATGGGATGAGACTCAACAAAAATGGTTTATTGTTCATATGCATGATTTTGTCTGCAAGCTTTGAATAATGTGTTTGTCATGTAAGCTCCCTACATGTATCACCAAACCATGGTTGATCATTTGTCCTGATCTTGATGACCGTTTTAGGGACATAACTTACTAAAACAGTCATCAGCATTTTATTTAACTCCCTCTTGGGATTTGGATTTAATATAGCATCTGAAATATTAAATACCTGAGAAGCTTCAGTAATGCAACCCCAATTGGCTCTATATTTCAGCCAGACACAAGGACAAAAAAGGAGGATACACAGAACTCTAGAGTAGGTCGGCCACGTTTATCAGTGGAATTTTAATTAAGCCACTCGATGTGCTTTGCATTGCAGTCTCCACAGATAATGAATGAAGCTTCTAAATCCAGAGACTGAGCCACAAGAATCCTCTCCAAGAGACAGCCTATACAAAGTCGTCAATATTTAGATTATGGCAAAGAGCAAATACATAACCATTGTTGAACTTACTAAATATCTTAAAACAAAGAACTTCATATCAACTATACTCCAAGTTTTTTTGACGACAAATAAAACATCCAGATCCAGAGTATATAGCCATATCTTGTGCGTGTGGAATGTTATGACGATAAATGAAGCCAGGGTCGTCAAACCCACGGACTGAAAAATTCAACCTATGACTTGTTGTTATTTACAAGGTCTCTGATAAAAACATCACACCATACTTACAGGTACAACCCTGAGATCAAGAAAATTTGGCTATAAGCCTCGAATACTTGAGTAAAGTACTCAGCATCTTTTTTACAGTAATGGTTAGTAGGCCCAGGGCTAAGTTCAATGTCACCCGAAAGCATTAAATTAAACAACATAAGATTAGAAGCAACAACAACAACATAGCAAAAATCAACAGAACAAACAATAACATCAACATTAACAGTACTTATGTAATTTACAATATTTTCATGAAAAGGATATGTGAAACTGACCATATGACATTATAAAAGCAAAAGGTCGACAAGGTATAGCCGGGACACCTTGTAAGGCAAAAAGGAAACCCGCCAGGTTTGCCACATCAACTGGGAGAGGGTAGTCAGGATGGAATCATAAATTATAAAATAAATAAACAGGAAAGTGGACAAAAAAAAAAAAAAAGCCTGATTGCACTTTTAAGCAAAGGAACTCAAACCCAAGACTAAGGAGGCCATGGTAAAATGGCTAGGCCACAGTCCAAGGTTGGAGAACAAGTTTTATATTCAGAGTCACCTTCTCTTAGAAGGCCCCTCTCCTAGAACAGTTGGCTGCCTAAGCTAAAGAGTCTCTTCTCCCCTAAATAACAGTAATCGGTCATTTGGAATTAATTTATCCCTCAAGTTATCGTACTGCAAGGAGGTGGTTATATGTCGTAGATTCTATAAGAGGACATAGATGTATATGTTCTAAATTTTTTACCTGCAGTATTCGATGTACAATAGTCATAAATTATTTCACCGTGTAGCTCAGTTTCTGAGTATTCCATTGACACGTGTATTACTGTACTGGAAGAGGCGGGAAGTGCAACATCGGCTGATACGGCGTCTCCTCACACCTACTCTTTTTCCTCCTCACTATCAGTCTGATGTGATCCTTGTGCTACCTCTGCGTCGTCTCTTAAAGAAACTGAAGACTGGGGCCCAAGGCCATTTCTCAATTTAGTACTTCCATCGCAAACCCTGACTTCGAAAAGAGGTAAGAGGAAATACATTTACACTTTTTCTATTCGTCGTACTTTTTCAGTTTTCTCTTGTAACAGTTTCGGTTATTTGTTAACAAATATAATTTTCCTGTATCAAAGATCTTGTGTATGTATTCTGACGCATGAGCATAAAAGAATGATAATAAATATTTTCCTGTTTGGGAATAAAACACAGCAGCTTTCGTGTTATTTAGAATGATTTGTTACTAAAATTAACCCGTTCCAAAAAAGTCCATATCTGCCGGCTGAACTACGAATACCTTCACTAATTGGCTTTTGGGTCAAATAGACTTTATAAACGCGTACAAACCCATCTCACTGATCAAACAAGTTCAACATTTATGGCAACACTGGACAATAGACGTAAAGATAAAAGAAAAACCTGGACAAGTTTCC
>NC_089792.1:25537099-25577099 GCF_040412425.1 Macrobrachium rosenbergii | reverse complement strand
TCGGTCCGTAATCAAAAGTTTCTAAAATAAACACGCAGACGCATCACAGAGATCAAGACTGCGTCATAACAAAAGTCCTTCAAGAACTTGACCTGCGAGGCAATATGGGCAATAAAGGACTTGCATCCACAGCGCATTACAAACTGGGAATCAAGTTGATACATACGAGTGTGCTTCTGTGGTAGCTGCAGTTCCAGGACCAGGCAAAGCAGTTAGACGTCAAGCTGCCAAGATTACCTTACTTTGCGCAGGCTAACACAACTACTACTTGGTTAGAAAAACTCTGGAGAGCTTTCACAAAAAATCACGGAATCAATACCACTCACCCAAGGCATTTCCATGCCATGTCCACCCTGTTCAAGCAACCACAACTACCCAAAGGGTTCATTTTGTTGGTCCGGAGTTCTTATGGTACATTCTTTGTGTCTATATTGGCAACTACAGTGTACTGTGTACCCATATCAACAATTGTACAATAAATATCATCAAATTTACCACCTCTGAATCTGCAAATGATGAATGATCAGTGTTAATTTCTTCCTTGCACTCTCACTCTTAACCTATGTTATGTAAAAAAAAGAAAAAAAAAGATATTAATATATTAAACTTATTCATAAAAATAATTTCGGTAACGCGAAAAAGAGCCCAAGCACTCATATTTTCTCATCGATGGCATCGGTATGCACTGACAACCAAATCCCCAGATCGACTTCAGGTTTGTTTTCCCAGCTACTTGCTGCAGATACAAATGGAACAAAAAACATTCAAACGTCCTCCTTGACCCTTGTAAGCTTTTGGGTTCGTGCAACACCGTTTGAGGACAGTAGTGACCGATACATCTGCGTCATTAAGCTGACGAATCACAGTTTGGCGTTTTGATTTTTTCTCAACTCTTACTTGCTTTTTTTTTCGGCTTAATCTTTTCACATACCATGTAATTTCATTTTTTATTTTTTTTGTTTTTTGCATCAGGTATAAGATTCTTCTTACGCACGACAATTAGTCATCACAAATTAATCAAAATAAAAACAAAAGCAAAAATACCAAAAATATAAAACTAACAGAAACACAAATAATAATAATCATACAATATAATGAAAATATAAAAAAAATACTAAAAGATAATAAAAAGAAAAGAAACAAAAATAAAATAAACATAAGACAGAATCACCCACACAAATTTTATATATACATAACATACATATACACATATATACAGTATATATATATATAGTATATATATATATATATATATATATATATATATATATATATATATATATATATATATATATATGTATATATATATATATATATATATATATATATATATATATATATATATATATATATATATATATATATATATATATATATATATATATATATCAATACTTCTACCACGGAAATAATAAAGTGATATAAACAGTGTATTGGGCCATGAGGAAACTTAACCAAAGGAGTGAAAGATCTTGTGTCTTTACTCCACATTTTCAGCAAGTTTGCTTGAAAATGCCTTTAGTGCCTTTAGTGGCTTTGTATATGTGTGTGTGTGTGTGTATATATATATATATATATATATATATATATATATATATATATATATATATATATATATATATATATATATATATATATAGAGAGAATTTATTCTAAAAACCAAGTCTTACTGACGACACTTTTTTGTATTTTCCCTTAGTCTGCACATAATTAAACTGGAACCAAGTGTTTCGTGTCTACTACAGGTTTGTAAATTGCTAATCCGTAATAATAAACTGAGCTAAGTTTCATTTCTCTTTTGCAGGCTGTTCAGCGCTGAGTGATTGAATTTTAAAAATACTTTTGTAACGGTTAACCTACTTATTCGTTTGTTAGATGTGTTCGACTAGACCTGTCTTCAGAGTTAAATTGACCAACTCTGCGTCGAAAGAAAAACCTTTTCTTTCTTGTTTCTTCTTGCTTAGTTAAGTGGAAAACAAGTATTATTCTCCTCCTTTATTTCTAGACAAAAACAAAAGACTGTACACAGGACCGTAACTATAGGAAATGTGGGGACAGTCGAAACCTAAGTTTGTTCACAATTTCACAACACGAGTATAGGAGAAGTCTGACGACGATGATGATGATGATGATGGGTTGGTTTGCCTGTTATCGCGACTTGAAATACATGACTGGTGGATAATGAGCAGATTCAAAAAGCAACAGGATCATAGATGCCTGTGTTACATCAGTTGCTATTCCTGTGGATGGAAGAACAAGTGAGTGGTTTGTGAATAAATGATAACAAGTAAAAAATGCGCCGAAGTTTCTTCGGCGCCATCGAGTTTTCTGTATGAGCCAGGGCCCATGAAGCTTTCAGCCACGGCCCGGTGGTGGCCTGTCCTCTAGCGTTGCCAGACGCATGATTATGGCTAACTTTAACCTTAAATAAAATAAACACTGCTGAAGCTAGAGGGCTGCAATTTGGTATATTTGATAACTGGAGGGAGGATGATCAGCATACCAATTTGCAGCCCTCTAGCCTCGGTAGTTTTTAAGGTCTGAGGGCGGACAGAAAAAGTGCGGACGAACAATAGTTCTTTTTTTTTTTTACAGAAAAATAAAAACCAAAGTTAGGAACGACGTAAAACAACTTGGGTAAAATACTGGATCAAGTATATAATCATCCCTTCACCTAGTTCATCATCATCCCTATCTTTGTAATGCTAAGCAATCTTAAGAAACAAAGACCTGCGAGAGGCTGCGGGTAGTGGCAAGTTACATAAGACAAGGACTTGTCACAAAAAAAAAAAAAAAAAACAGAAAAACGACAGGTTCGACTCCAGGAGAAAGAGTCTCCCAAGTGTGCATAGACAAGGAATGAGAAGCATGACAAGTAAAATTACAGGAAATTGATAAACTAGCAAATCCCTGCATCAAAATTAGCCAGAGGTATAAGCAGGTTTTTCCAAATAATTAAATTACTAGCTACACATGAGAGTGGCTTTCTCTGAAGGGAAAACACCCAGAAAATTATAACGTTAAAATGAGAGAGGGAGAGAGGTAATATGAATCAAACTCAATATGCATATTTTAACCACCCAATTTCCTCCACATCATTCTTCTTATATTCCCATTAAATTTTGTTGTAAAAACGGTAAATGCCACATATAGCAACTTCCCCAGTCATTCACTCACTTATCGTATTGTAGATTTGTAAATAAACCAGAACAAGTTAGTAGATGACAGAGATAAATCGTTGCTAGTCATTATCCTTGAAACTCTCAATCTGACGCTGAAGTTAAGGACACTCAGCATCTCTGTACATAATCATTCTCCCTATTACAGAAATCTCATGTGCCACAGACATAACAAAAAAAGGCCATGATTTAGACGAGTTTGTGGATTGAAAAGGAAAAAAAACAAACAAACAAACAAATATCAGCGGGATATGAATCCAGAAGAAATTATACAAACATCTAGCCCTCAGAGCATATTGGGGCACGAAATGCCAATTTGTTTGTATAACAAGTTTCTCTACTGAAGATTTTATATACGTTCCCCAACCCACATTTCAATTCGAGAAAGACCGCCCGGGCTATAAAAGTGAGTCAACAGCAATATAAAGCCTCACGCATTCCATCTTACATTTCCATTTTTCATACAGAAAAGAGCAACTAATCTTTTCAATTCATGTTTTGGTCACGATTCTTCGAAGGGAGTATAAATACAAGGGAGGACAGAGGAAGGAAGGAAAGGAACTGAAAAATAAACGCACATCAGAATCATGGCTTTGAAAAGTGACTCTAAAAACCATTTAGGAACATAACGCTAAACGCCAAGAAAAATAGCCGTGTTGCAACCTACATAAAAAACACTTATATGAACAGACGTGACAAAGGTTACAAGAGAGAGGTAATTTGTGGAAAATGCGATATCACGTTGCAAAGGAAATCGACTGGGCTTCAGATTCAAACTCTAACAAATAAGCAATCCAGACGAAAATGGTAAAGATTTATAACATGTGTTTTATGTATGTATGTATGTATGTAATGTGTGTGTATATATATATATATATATATATATATATATATATATATATATATATATATATATATATATATATATATATATATATATATATATATATATACACATACACACATATTTAATCCCTGTCTTTATTGGTCTTATAATTTATGTATATATCGATGTCTTAATGTGACTTTTTGTAAGGTGGGTTTTAATACGAAAATATCTGAAAATGCGAATATAGCAACTGTCGTGAAACGTTGGGATAATAAACTGTGGTAATAATGGTGCCTTTTCCCTTCGCCTTCGAGACTGTGAGTCGAGACTCATCCTATTTGGAGATAAATACACACACACATATATATATATGTGCATATATATAAATAATTTAGCCATTTTCTTTTTTTTGAACCGTTTATTTTATGGCGCCTCACAATACAGGCATGAGTTTTAGAACTGACCTTCGAATAGCTAAGGAAGTAGGAAAAAGGTTATTTCATGAAGTGATTTCTACAGTATGTGAGGGTAAGATGGAGGGAGCTGCTATCGTTAGTAAGCTTGGAATGTCTGTCGTCAACGAGAGCCGATTTACGTCGAAATATGGTCTCGAAGGGACTTCATTAACAGAAACCCTATTTCAAGCTTACTCATCTTTGTGGGAGTGCAAGCTTACTTATTTTTGTGGGAGTGAAGTACGGTGGTTGAATGGAATTGATGAAAATATGCGAAGCTCTTAAAATGAACTGATGCGTACGTGGGAAATTAACAAGACTTAAAGAATTAAGAAAACAAAGGCACGACTACGATATAGGAGAAAGGCTGCCAAAACCGCAAGGGAGAATCAGTGCTCTGGGGTGAATTGGTTATTTGAAATGACTGGTAAGGATGGGCTAGTGGAATGGTTGCATCATTTTTATGCAACGGGAAGAAGTTAAAGGGGAAACTTAAACATTAAGCACTGACCGTGGCCGACGTTTTGAAACCACAGAGCCTTGCTATGCAGGAAATGTCAGGAATACTAAACGGCAACTGTAAAGATGAAGCTGTGTGGTGTGGAGGGGTTGGACGTGATATTTATACACTGGTGAGACATTTGCGTTAAGTGTACTGGGTTTCCAAGGCTGAGAAATTTTTCTGCACTAGGTTTTCATCCACATATTTTTATTATGACCTGATGACATCTGACACATTAGCTTATCATGGAATTCGTAGCTTGGAAGAGCAATTTAAAGACACCATAACCATGTTTCATTAAAAATTATGGTTTCCTGAGCCGTTCAACTGTTGAGCAAGGGTTATGTAGCTCTCTCTCTCTCTCTCTCTCTCTCTCTCTCTCTCTCTCTCTCTCTCTCTCTCTCTCTCTCATATATATATATATATATATATATATATATATATATATATATATATATATATATATATATATATATATATATATATATATATATATATAGTGTGTGTGTGTGGGGGAGGGCACTGAAGATCAGTTAATTAATAAGCTGTTATGAACCCATTATCATCATCAGAATTTTCCTAAATCGCGCATATCACTATTCTTACTCTTTTATATTCGAGAACCTGCCATCGTTAAAGTCCCAGAGGCCTTTTGTGCGGTGTCTTCGAGGCACTGAAGCTCGGCCGCATGAAATTCTTGAGGTTGCACAGCGTCCTAAAACCAAAATAATCCCAAAGGACGAATTTCAAAGCTCTGATGTTCCTTTTGTTTTCTCTCTTCTTACATTTTCTTTTTCCGTTTCATTTGTATTGTTTCCTCTTTTTATTTACTATAGAATTTTGCTACGATGAAAGGGACACCTTCACTCGAACTCGGACTGAACTCATTAATACATTACTGATTTTATTTTTAATACATTTGTACAACCTGTGAAGAATTATGGCGTAAATTAAGATTATAAAATGTATGGTGACAAAAATGCAGGTTAGTTATGTGTTACTTTTGAAGTTTTTACGTGTCATATTTTCTCTAAATGGCAACAATCATTATTTTAAATGGCGAGTAACATTTAAAGCCTTGAGAACGGTTCCGTTTCAAAAACGAAATGGTAGTTCGGTTATTCGTCCAGTAACCGATTTCTTTCACAAAATTTGAATATGACCGTCCACACTGAGCTTCATTTATGAGAGTATTCCCATGACAAGGTAAGTGTGACAGGTAGACTGACAGACAGGCAAACGGACAGATGAACGATTTTCCTTCAACCTATGCATGATGATCTACATTTCTACCATATTTGACTGGAAATCCCTTCAACTAAGAGAGTTGTGATGACACCCTCAGTGTGACAGACATGCTAACATACAGACAAACAGGCAGGCGTACGATCACTCTTCTTGCATATCTATCCACGACGGTTTACCTTTGTACCAAGTTTGACAGAAACCTCTTGAACCTAGTAGACGAAGTTGCGAGGAAAAAGGAACGCGAGAGACACACTAAGGACGGACGTACAATCGGACGCTCGACAGACAGACCGACACAGATACTCAGATTCACGGAAAACAGATGTAGTCATCCGAGCTTTGACAGCAGGGGCCTAATGACAATCAATACTGATTGATCATGAAAACTTGCATATCAGCCTATAATCAAGGAAACATACATAAAACTTACCTTTAATTTTCACGTAAATGTTCTTCTGAAATGTTTATCATTTGACAACGGAGATTTTAAGTATTGGCTCTCACATAATGTTTCCTCAAAATATTTTCTTTTTCTGTAATCTAAACAGAAGATACTCGAGTGCCCTTTCTGTTAGAAATGACAGCAATACAGTATACAAGAGGGTCCAAGACAGCAAGTTCCAACTTGGGGACAATCCTTAAAGTTCCAAATTCAGACCGAAGATACCTTCCTTCTGAATCCTACATCAGGACCAGTTGCAGGACAGGCTGGTCGCGGACTGGTGTTCATTACCATTAGACTATCCCTGCTATACACACAAAAATAAATATATGGATCAACATCACGATTCTTTACACTAATAAGATGTTGCTTTCATAAAATTAAATTAACTTCCTCAAATTTCATTCCAGTGAAAGCTGTCCCAAGAATTCATGGTACCATGAAGCAAAGGAATTTTTCAATTGCACCAAAGTAGCCATACCTAGGTTGTGTACCATAAGATCAAATTCTACTTAGTTTGCCTTTCAATATATTATAATGTGAAATAACGCCGCCAGTTGACATGCATGAGGAGTTTTACAAGTATTTCAATACTCGAGCAATAATGAAACGTTGTTGGCAAAAGTGAGCGAATACTCTATCTCTTGTCAATCTGTTACCATTCCTCCTCAACGATAAGTTGATAACTCGGTATTCATAACGATATGGGTCCTTTTTGGTTAGTTACACTACACGAAGCATTTCCCCGAGATTAAACTGGCTTCATTCTTTGTTTACAATATCACGCCAACAATTTTAGTTTTCTGTAAAAGAAAACTATTGAGATGGCTTTGTCTGTCCGTCCGCACTTTTTCTGTCCGCCCTCAGATCTTAAAAACTACGGAGGCTAGGGGGCTGCAAATTGATATGTTGATCATCCACCCTCCAATCATCAAACATACCAAATTAAAGCCCTCGAGCCTCAGTAGTTTTTATTTTATTTAAGGTTAAGGTTAGCCACGGATCGTGCGTCTGCCACCGGCGAGTCCAATACCGGAGGCGTCGCCGACGCCCTTCACTTGACCGCATCTTGGGAGCAACTGAGCGCGGTCGTAGCTGAGAGTTTCATACTGTAGCACATCGAGACGCTCGTAATGATGTCAATCGAAGACAGTTACAACAAGATCGTGGCTCTGAGGCTCGTTGGGAGGCTCGTCTAGATCCTCAAAGGTGCTTTTTTTTAATTTCGATTTGGTCTACCTAGGAACATATGCCACACAACGCCGTGGCTGAGTGCTTCATACAACATTATACTCTGTGCAGAAACTCGATTGCGCCGAAAAAAAAATTAAGACGCATTTGTGACCTTGTTTTCTTCGTATTTAATTTCTTATAATGTTTTCGTTTAAAGTTTCCTTGTAAATTGACGTCTGTTAAGGATTCTGCCTACCTTTCTGTGACTGCTGTTCGGAACACACTTGGACGATGGGATGGTAAAACTACAGCCTGGTCCTAAGAAGAGGATGCCCTTTGAATCCTACACTTATGCAGGGAACTCTCTCTCTCTCTCTTTTAATATGGCTTTTGTTCGTGTTTTATTTTTCTACATCACTTACTGAAAGGAGAATCTAACGCACAATAAATATGAAATTAATTAACACTTTCAAATTAATTATGCACTTTCCAACATACTACTTACGCATATTATTCTCTGTGTGCATGTCTATATGTATGTAAGTATGTGTATGTATGTATGTATGTAAGTATGTATGTGTATGTATGTGTGTGTATGTATATATATATATATATATATATATATATATACAGTATATATATAAACATAAACAAACGTATTCTAAACACTCGCCTGCAGCTGTCAACATCAGGCGTTCTGCGTTAGATCCTTACTGCAGAAAACTTCCTAATAATATCCGTAGTATTAGGAAGCCATTCCTAGCTATGATAATGATGAAGACGAGGAAGAGGAGATACAAGAGCCGCCCGTACGCGAATATGGAGCCTCGATCCCAGAATCACAAGGGTCGGGTTCCCAGCTCACGATACCAACATCAAAGTGACGTCGACTTCGCAACGACCGAGGCAGACCATTAACATCCTTTTCGAGTCTTCGCCATACGTCGGATCTCTCTCAGCACAGCGGATGACAAATTGATAAGGTGTTTAGATACACATGTGCACATGTTTACTTTCTTGTGCGTCAAATAATTGGGCGCCTATAACTGTGTGCATATGTACCAGAAGATAATTATATACAGTACGGTATTATAAATACATAATTATGGAAAACAGCATAAGCAGGATCTCAGCGAAGATTCATCAATACGACATTAACTTACGAACTTAATTCTCAAGTGAATGGCAATCTGAAAGATCAATTTTTCCGATTAAAAAATGCGTAGCCCTAAAAGACGCTCATAAGTAAGTATACCACAGTTTAACCAGACCACTGAGCTGATTAACAGCTCTCCTAGGGCTGGCCCGAAGGATTAGACTTATTTTACGTGGCTAAAAAGCAACGGGACCTGCAAATTACTGTGGAATCCGAACCACATTATATCGGGAAATGAATTTCTATCACCAGAAATAAATTCCTCTAATTCTTCATTGGCCGGCTGGCCGGAGACTCGAACGCAGGCCCAGCAGAGTGCTAGCCGAGAACTATACCGACTCGTCCAACGAGGAACTTATAAAACGCTCATAAGTTTGCAAGTTTAAAGTCTCCTCCATGAAATGCTGCTCCAAACACTTGCATTGAATTCTGCATAGTCATACCAATCGATTCAGCCTTTAATACATGCCGACAGTTTCCACCAAGCATATATAGTGAAGGGTTGTGGCCACCGAAGTGAAAGGAAATGAGCCTTAAATGGCAGACGAGACTCCGCACATGACGCAAGAAACAGGGGAACCTTAGTACAGGAATTCATCCAAAGGATGTGCAATATGGTTAAGAGGAAGGCCAAAGAAAAATCAAGTACAAAATGCGCCGAAGTTTCTTCGGCGAATTAGAGTTTTCTATACATCGTATAATGCTGTATGAGCCGCGGCCCATGAAACTTTCAGCCACGGCCAGTGGTGGCCTGTCATATAGCGTTGCCAGACGCACGATTATGGCTTACTTTAACCTTAAATAAAATAAAAACTAATGAAGGCTAGATGGCTACAATTTGGTATGTTTGATGATTGGAGGGTGGATGATCAACTTACGAATTTGCAGCCCTCTACCCTCCGTAGTTTTAAATCTGAGTGCGGACGGAAAAAGTGCGGACAGAAAAAGCGCGGTCGGACAGACAAATTGTATTACAAGGAAGTAATGCAAAGAGAAAAGTTAATGAGCAACTGGGTCAAAGAGTCAAAAATAAAGTGGAGAGATACTGTCTGAAGAAAATGCAAGTTCCGGTTCAATATTTTGAACGCTTTGAAGATTTGTTTAACTGTGGAGGATAGAGGAGAGGCAGAGATGAATGGCTGAAGAATGAAAGGGATTATTTGTAAGTTTGAGAATATTTGCGGAGGCGTCTGCCATGACATACGGAGGGCAACTGGTACCGTACCTTTACGAATGGAACGAAGGGTAAATGTCGGGAAAAAGGAACATATGTAAGTGCAGAGTTGTGTTATAGGAAAATGGGTCGTGAATGGCTGATATTGCCAAGTGACAACAGTGCTGACTGGGGACAGAGAAAGAAACAAAAACTGGAAAAGCTTACAACAGGAGGAGGTAGATGGTAGGACTGAATAAAAATAACTGTCTAGACAAATGAAAACCATGAAAATGGAAAATTTGATGTTGATTTAGAAGGTGGGAGAAGGGAAATTCTTGACTCATTTGGGTATTTGTTAAGAAAAAAAAAAATGGGTGAAAGTACGATGAAAGAATAGGCGAGTAACAGAATAGGTAGGTAGCATAATGCGGGAAGAAGATTAGAAGGAAACTGGGAGTAAATTGGGAAACCAAGGTTAAAATGGGTTATGGGACTGCGGATCCACCTTATACAAATTAGTGGTAATAAGTTTAGTGTTAGACGTAGGTGAAAGGGTCGATCAGAGTATTTTGGGGTGGTTAGGTCATGTGGAACGAATGGACGAACACAAGTTGGAGGGATGCGTAAAATTCAGGAATCTTAACAGAAGGAAAGTGCTGCATAGATATTATAAAAAATGGATGGATATTAAGAAAAAGATACCACAAAGGATTGGCCCTTATACCTAACAAGCGAGACAGTGCGTTCAAGACTGAGGTGGATGACGCAGCTTGTGCAGGGGATTTGTTGTGTTGCTGAGGAGTCTTCTGTGTAGGCGTATGAAGTGGCTTATGCTGTGGATGTTTTCTGCATACAGGGTACATACACGATTCATCAATTTAATCATAACTGTGGCATTCTCAGTCTTGTGTTTATTCGAAGGCATCCTTGTAAAAGGAAAGGGTTCATATTGAGAAAAAAAAAAACATATATAGATATAAGCATGGACATAGAAGTAGTACCAACATATTGTATGCATAATAAGAGAAAAAACTAGTATTTAACCATACAAAGTGCTAAAAAATCAAACCTCTAAGACCTTAAATGACGACGTCTCACCGTAATTTATGACTTGATCAGTTCTTAACTTCCATAATATAATTGCTACAATTTCTTATGCTATTATTACCAATCACCACTGCTGTTCAGTGTGAGCACACATCATGGAACAAGCTCAAAGTGGAACTTGCTCAGCAAGGTTCAGAAGGATATAATGATGAAACAATGAGGCCAATATGGAAAACACTGCAATTAAGAAGAAAGGAGTAGTGCATAAACATACAAACATATATATAATACAGTATATTATAATTATATATATATATATATATATATATATATATATATATATATATATATATATATATATATATATATATATATATACACAGTACATACATTATAAAATCTGATATTAAACAATTAATTACTAATACCAATGTATAATAGAAAATTATGTAAAAAGAAAAAAAGAGAAATATGTAAATAAGCAGTAGAAATGTGCGCTTACGTGTAATCTCAGTCAAGCTCACACACCAGGCTGTGAACACTATTGATTGCAGGTTATGGCTGTGTCCAGTTCCTCATTGGACGGGTTGGTAACGTTCTCGGATAGCACTCTGCTGGGCCCGCGTTCGATTCTCCAACCGGCCAATGAAGAATTAGAGAAATTTATTTCTGGTGATAGAAATTCATTTCTCGTTATAATGTGGTTCGGATTCCACAGTAAGCTGTAGGCCCCGTTGCTAGGTAACCAATTGGTTCTTAGCCACGTAAAATAAATCTAATCCTTCGGGCCACCCGCCGGAGAGCTGTTAATCGGCTCAGTGGTCTGGTTAAACTGAGGTATACTTAACTTATGGCTGTGTCCAATGTTTTTGGACCTTAACTTATGGCTGTGTCAGCTAAATCCCAACACTAATCAAACACCGTAGACAGACCATTTACTTTCATTAACATAACTTAATTAACAAGTGGGGACGCTGAACGACTCCATTAACCAAAAATATTTCCATATATACATGAGAAAGTAACTGATTTAATCTACTGATTCATCTGACCTTCCTTAGATTCTAAGTATCACTAATAAATACTTTCATTTAATAATTATTTGCATAGGGAGTGTGAAAAGTTGTAAAGGAATTAGCAATTTGCCAAAAATCATATATTTTCCTTTCTATATTCTTTCATACAGCGAATTACTATCATCAAACTTTTGTATTATGTTTACAACTGGAAATATTTCAAATATTCCAGCAGAATTTCACAACCTCTGTTTCCTTTGGCGGGCAATGTTCTCTTATCTCCACTTAACTGAAGCGTTCTATTTTCCATCTCTAAGAAAACAAGCATATTTCTAATAATCAGCAAACACTAATGTCCTCCTCTATTTCATAAAAAACCGTTCCATAACAAAGCCTCATTTATAATATCAATTAAACTCGTGATATTCAAAACAATTCTGGCCAGAGCAGTTTATCTCATCTCGAGACGATTCCTGTCTTCCTTTCCTGCGGGGTGAAATTGTTTAATCGATGTGAATCGTTTCCTCTCGACTTCCTTCTTTTAAGGGTTATTTTCTTTCTTCTTAACGAATATGTAAATCAGTTCAACCAACTTCTCAAGCAGAGAAAAAGTGGTCCATGACACGACTGCCTAGATTATGTGAACACAGTGCGAGCACATAATCAAAATGGCATATCTACATATCAACAGAGCTATTTCAGAGAAAGAGAAAAACGGACAAAGGCAGGCTATGGCTCTGGAATCTTGCATGACACAAATGCACGTACACGAAAACAGTTTCTCAATGGTACTCTTAAAAAACCCTCCACGCAGCTCGTTTGAAAGAGTTTATGCAGTATCTTAAAGACTGTTTATACAGGGCTTTGATATACTTCGCAATGGAGAAACCGATTGGATATCTCATACAGTTACCATAAAGTGAATCGGTTTCGGTTAGTGTGCATAATGCTACGCTCAAAAAAGCAGTTCCATAAACTACAAAAATAATTCCCTTATATAGAAAAGGCATTCATGCAACATAAAACTGTACTTGCCAATCCATTTTGGCCAAATGGGATTTGCATGGGCTACGTGAAGGCAAACCACTCTTGAACTAAATCTATAAGAATCACAGCCATAAAATCAAACGAAGTACACTCCACGTCCACGATGTTTGTTTGGGAGCTTGATAATTGCTGGCCTTCTTAGTCGTCAACCTTTAGAGAAATAACTGGATTACTCAGATGATGAGAACTGGAGCCTGCGGGAAGACAGCAACAATAAACATTCACTTATCTTACGACGAAATCACAAATTTAATCCCCACTACGGTCTACCTGGCGTTACAGATCGTTCCTACCATGTATGTCTCGGTAGCCATTAAAACTGCCATCAGCACAGTCCTTGAAAAAGTAATATTTTAAAAATCTGCTTGATCAATAAAGTGTAATATTTTAAAAAATCTGCTTGAGCTCCAAGTCATAAGGCAATACGTAACGTATGCTTCCCTTAGATGATGTAAGTTTGAATCATGAACAAAAGAGCATTTATCTCATTTCACTGTCACATCAGTGTCTTTCAGCAAGGGCACAGGGAAGCATTCTTTGAAACGGAAGAACTCGCTGGGGCTATCTCTTTAAATGACATTTTGATCCTACTTGAGAGCTAAAGAGACACCACTTCTATCTAAAATAGCAATCACAATTATCGTAATGGAAAATGCATGTATACGGTTGCAAGGCAAAGATGACGGCTGTTGAAAGGAGGAGGATAGAAAATTCTGAAATTCCTAAATATATATAAACAATGGAGGTTACTTTTTCCTCATCCGCTACGCGACGGAGGTGACATCAGACGAGGGGTAACGAAGTAACATAATAAACCTAGAATTTCTCCACCTCATTTCCCTCGAACCCTCTTTCCTGTCTAAGTTTGATCTTCTTCCTGTTTAAGGATCCCTTCTTCCTGACCCAGGGACATCCTGAATCCCTCCTTTCCCCTCCGCCCTCATTACAATCAACACAACTCTCTCCCTCTACCACACTTCTATCCATCCTACCATTTAGGCCTTTCCTTCTCTCTCTCTCTCTCTCTCTCTCTAAAAACCAATCAAACTCGCCCTCTACGCAAGTCACTCATTCTCACATATCAAATAGATCTCATATCCTCAAATATATAACATTTACATCTCTGCGACTCCGATAGTTCCCAAATATAGCTGATTTAATAAATAACGTATACTACAAAAAATTCTCTCTCTCTCTCTCTCTCTCTCTCTCTCTCTCTCTCTCTCTCTCTCTCTCTCTCTCTCTCTCTATATATATATATATATATATATATATATATATATATATATATATATATATATATATATATATATATATATATATATATATATATATATATATATATATATATATATTATGTGTATATGCGTGTGTGTATATATATATATATATATATATATATATATATATATATATATATATATATATATATATAAAAACTATCAGAAAAAATACATAATTCTATTTAAAAATAAAACATAAAAGAAGTGTAGTCCAAAGGGACAGAAAGTCGGCGAGGCCGAGGGAAGAGCATTATCAGGTTTTCTTGTATTATGGCATTCTGACAGCCACGATAAGGAGAGACGGTCTATGAAGGGCAGAGGTTATAAGATACTTTTTATCCACACAAACACACACACACACACGAGAGAGAGAGAGAGAGAGAGAATTTCAAGTAAATACTAAAGGAAAGACGGTTAGTTAATATGGTGAAAAGATACGAAACAGAATCACAATAGATAGATACCAGCTGTATTTCATGCATCTAATTCGCTTGCTTTCAATTCAAGAAAAAACAAGTAAATAATGCGCCGAAGTTTCTTCGGCGCAATCGAGTTTTCCGTATGAGCCGCGGCCCATGAAGCTTTCAGCCACGGCCAGTGGTGACCTGTCCTATAGCGTTGCCAGACGTACGATTATGGCTAAATTGAACCTTAAATAAAATACAAAAAATACTGAGGCTAGAGGGCTGCAATTTGGTATGTTTGATGATTGGAGGGTGGATGATCAACATACCAATTTGCAGCCGTCTAGCCTCGGTAGTTTTTAAGATCTGAGGGCGGACAGGAAAAGCGTGGACGGACAGACAAAGCCAGCACAATAGTTTTCATTTACAGAAAACTAAAACTGAAAACGAAACACATATTCTCTCTCTCTCTCTCTCGCGTCCAATTTCCTCCTCTGAAGAGCAATCTCCTAGAGATAAATTTCCTCTATGTATAATGCACTTTCATCCAGAATCCGAGGGCAGCGCCCAAAGGGTGCATAATCAACTCAGTTGAATTCTTCCCTCTCCACGTTCCAAAAACACACATCTCAAAATAACAAAGCTAATCAAATTGCCGGTGTAACTTAGGTTACATAAGGTTTCCTCTCGAGACACTAGGAATTCATTCCTTTTGTCTAAGAGAGCAGACGGAGATACGGGTACCAATGCAGCCCGCACTCCTATTCATCGAGAACGAACAGGCAAAGGATAAATAAAAATGATCTCGGTTCTCGAAGTAAATGGGAATGACATCGAATCATTATTACGTATAGATCATCCCAGAGGTCTTCATCTGCCCCTTCTGTATGTATCAGTTTTCCCTATTAATTGGTCCGTCAATTTCATCCATAAATTTAAAATCTTATTTCCATAAAACCCAACAACTTCCCTCTTTCCTGCTATTGCAGAGTCGCGTCTTAAATTCATGCTATCTTCTATTCGGAGGAGCACTCTTTCCCATGGCATATCTTCCAGTCTCCACCACACGCCCTCCGATCACTTCTAATTTTCCATATCACGGTTTTCTACGACCACGCGCTACATCTCCTGACTTTTCCCCTTCCCAGACGAGATTCGAATGTCGCACTCACGAACTCATCCTTCTTTTCAACGCAAATTTCTAACACTATTCTTCCTGGTCCCTTCGCCTAAACTGGCCTTTTAGTCGAACGGTCTCTCCTCGGACGAGGAGGAAAAAACTTCTAATGGGCCTTTTCCTTCCTCTCCTCGTTTCTCTTCTATCTCCTATCTTCTCTCCTCTGTCCACTTCTCTTCTTCAGCTGATGCTCATCGTCTTTTTTTATTTCCGTCCCAGATCCTGCATTTCCTATTCCCTTTGCCAAGCCTCTAAAAACCTTCTCTCCTTTACACATCACTTACACCATTCTTCACAATATCACCCACTTCGTATCCTTCTTCATTTATACATATGCATTCACTTTCGATGGCGCACTCACCATTCTCCTACTTTCTCTCGATCTGTGCTCATAAATACAACCCGTCTGTCTGTCTCCACTTAAGCAGTTGTTCGGATTCGGATTAAAAATGCTTAACACAATTAAGAGTTACTTAAGACAAGTCCATTAACGCACTCTGAATCCTCAGCAATTAAATTCAAAGGTCTCGGGCCTCCAGCCTTCTCCAATATGATGCCGAGGGTCTGGAAATGGCTCCCCAAGATACGGTGGTCACTTAAACTACATCATATGAATTCATCCTTTTCTCCTCTCTTATGGGCTGACAAAAATATGGGGGTCTAGTGATAAACATCATGTGCGTTCTTTTAATATTACTTCATTGAATATTTAAAACGAAACAAAACAACAATAAATGTTTGTAAAAACGCAATCTACACACAACTTGGCATAGGTACTATTTATCGAAGTGGCTAAATTATTACACGTAAAGTCCTACTATATTGCTGACGTCATAACAGTGTTTCTGTCATAATAGATATCATTAAAGATTCGTTCAAGAACTTGAATTGTGATATTGTGAAGGGGGAGAAAATACAATGGAAGAGAGCTTAGCACCGATAGAGAATCTAATAAAAGAAAGTAATTTCTGATGTAACATTACTTTCTTTTATTAGATAATCAAATCTAATGAATTGAAATGCTTATAATGAAGATATAATCAGCAGTTTTAGGATCTACAGCAGGCAAGGAGAGGCAGTATCAGTAAGGATAAGAGATGAACAATGGGAAAGGGGGTCAATTTGCCTTGCAGTCCAATTATAAACATTATGAAAAGGCTTTATGTCTAAATCAGGGCACTAATCGGTCATAGGAACTGTTCTATGTTGGCTTTAGGAGGGTAAAAGAAAAATGTAACAATGTTATAATGATAAGGAACTACTGAGGTTTTGCAGAGGGGCCATTCTACTTCCCCTAGGCATATTCCCTTTACGTTTTTTATAAGATATGCACATCCATGCTCAATCAGCTGAAATATCCTCACTTCCTTTGCCTAGATCATCATCACTATCACTACAATAAAGGAGTATGCTGATTACTGAAGTGGATAAAAATGTGGCAAAGAAAAAATGTCACAGTGATGAAAATTAAGTCCATATTTAACATACAAAATCTTTTGCATTCAAAACACGCAACTATGCAGTTTATTTAGATATTCTTTTGTGAAAGACATCATCTTCAGATTAAAGATTCCTGGAGTTGTGGTTCAAAATGATCATAATTATTCGATTTCAAATTAAAAAAAAATTCATAAAGCCTTTTCAAAGTGTAACTCCCAACGGTACTTGTTCACAAGCAACAGCAAGTGGTATATCAGGAGAGAGAGAGAGAGAGAGAGAGAGAGAGAGAGAGAGAGAGAGAGAGAGAGAGAGAGAGATAAACTTGCATGAAAATAGAGGAATTTCCACCTTTTTCCAAATTCGTGAATGTAATAGTTTCCCTTTAGCCATAACTTTCGGCGCCTAATGGAAATCGGGCACTCGAGCCGGAGCGAAATAGCCGAATAATCCGAACGAAAATCACTGATGTTCACCATGGGGATACTAAAGTGTTTCTTTATTCATCGTTTCATTCTCATTTGCCGTCGTTCGCTGTCGGATACCCAACAACGTTAAGAATACACAAGTATCTGACTGCAGGAGAGAGAGAGAGAGAGAGAGAGAGAGAGAGAGAGAGAGAGAGAGAGAGAGAGAGAGAGAGATATTCCAACCAACACAAACAGTCATAGTTTATCGACTTTTTTTGTTGTTCTCGTCCGTTTCCTAGGAATCTTGATTTCGACCCGTTCATAAATTTATATACAGACTCAAAAATAAGTTATTATCAAGGTAGAAGCTATTAATACTCCGCGCTAACGGCTAAGCTTCACAGAAATATGAGAGAGAGAGAGAGAGAGAGAGAGAGAGAGAGAGAGAGAGAGAGAGAGAGAGAGAGAGAGAGAGAGAGAGATTTAAAGAAAGTCATCATACGTTTGGCAGAATCAGCGATGATGGACTGGTCCAAAGCAATAATAGTACAAAAGCTTCACCTGTTAATTAAATCCTAGCTTTTTGAAGCATGGTTATATTGCAATTTCAGCCTTGTGGAAACTCATTAAAGAATGAATAATTGAGAGACCGCGTCTTTACAGAAGGCTGACGCGACAAACAGACTACTTAAACAGAGAGAGAGAGAGAGAGAGAGAGAGAGAGAGAGAGAGAGAGAGAGAGAGAGAGAGAGAGAGATGAATTACGTTCAAACTAAAGGATTTTCCAGTTGACTAAGTCCCAGAACACCAGCTTCCCCGAGTGGATGAGATGAATTTCATCTTTCACTCTCAAGCAACGAACCTATCCTGATTCCGTCAGGAGATGAAATCATACTAAAAACAAATTTAAGAAACCCAAAAGCCAAGGCCACACAACGTTTTCATGTAAACAGGAACCAGAAGTTTTATTGATTTCGAAACTTTCACAAAAGGAACAATGGTCTCATATACACAAGCCCACTTTCTTTCTTCACCTTCATTGATGAATCTCTCACACAGTCAAGCATCGTTTCTCTCAATTTTTAGTGAGTCTCACTCAAGCACGCTTTCTTTTCTACCTTTTTATTAAATCTCTCACGCAGTCAAACTCTTTTACTCTACTATTTTCTATAATCTCCCTCCACACACAATCACACAAGAAATCAACCTGATCAACAGACAGACAGGCATACTTACTCAACGGGACAGCACCTCCTTGCCCACTTACTCTCTCCAAAATATGGCCATCACCATCCCCATTTACCAACGAGTGCCGTTATTTACAACGATGATAAATAGCCCTATCCACGATCAAATCCCCCTTGGAAAGGGAAAAGGAAAAAAAGCCAGCAAACGTTTTCCCTCGAGTCTTTCCAACGGTCTGGCCCAACCTTTTCACTACCCTTGTGGCCATGGGAACACGCAACGGGTAGGTACCAGGCATATGGAGGATGAGTGAAGAGTGCAAAATGCAAAATCATCCATTACTAAAAAAAAAAAATATTAATAAAAAAAATAAACAAAATTAACTATAGTTAACATCTGTTGTTATAGCAGCTGCGGCTGTGACAATAACCACCTAAAAATTAAGTACAAATCCAGCCTCAAGACATTGTAATTCCACCATGAAAAATACAATTCATCAGTATTTTTTTATTATTTGTTTATTTCTTTACTGAGAGAGAGAGAGAGAGAGAGAGAGAGAGAGAGAGAGAGAGAGAGAGAGAGAGAGAGAGAGAGAGAGAGAGAGAGAGAGAGAGAGAGAGAGAGAGAGATTGGTGTATAATTCTATCCAAATACAACCCTTTATTCGCATTTATTTGCCTCTTAAATGTCAGTCTGCCCATTACCGATTCTGCTGTTATGGTTTGTGGCTTCACTCCTGCCGGGCAATTCATTCTGGGGTTCAAGTTTCTACAGCATTCTCACTATTATTCAAAATGTTCAACCACCCATAAGAAACAAGCGTTAAAATGCAAAGAAGTTCTTCCGAGAGAAGACTCATATATGAAACAGAAGGAAATCACTACAGCTAAATCAATAAGAGTTGGCCAAACCCTCTGATTAGGCCTTGAATTTTAATATTTTTGTGGAAAAGAAACAACCACCAAAAAGACTGATATATAGTGGTATAAACTGACATTATATACGCTAAGGTGATAAAATGAACGAGATACAATGGGGAAAAAATAATGACACCTGACAAGAAACAGGGGAAACGCACACACCTAAGCAAACACGAAATCTAGATTTTCCAGGCAGGCGGGCTTACACCATTGCTGTTATGCCCAGCGACACTACCTTCTTTAAAATTTACTCACTTTACACATGCCGTTTAGAATAAATGGATCAAGGTTATCTATTCCATGGCTGATATCCATAACCCTATAACATACTCTTTCTTTTTATAAAGCTGGATTCAATCATAGTCCTTTGCTGCATATTAATTGAATAAACTATTTCATTACCGCCATTTAGTAGAACTAAATCGACTCACAAGGCACACCAAAAATATTAGTGAAATTCATTTAATCGTTTTTCCTAAAAAGCAGAATTTCCTTCTCTAAGTGCACTCCTATGCTCTTTAGTACTCGTCTTTCCATCATGGTCCTATTTACTACTGAATTATTATGAGAACTAAATATGTCTTATAAGTATAAATAAGGAAGGAATCATTGAAGAAACACAAAACAAGAAGACCATCACAAAAGCCACAGATTTTGTATGGGAAAACGAAGCTTTTGTTTCTGTTGTGTGCAACGCTGTAGAGAAGAACGTACTGCACCGAAAAAGAACAGATTGTCCTTCCTCTTCTTAACAAAACAAGAAAATAAACAAAAAAAAAATTAAACGATCATACGAGAAAACAGATAGGAATCAAAACTAAACAATGAAGGGGACTCCATATCCATCATCCTCCAATGAGTTCTCTTCTCCCATTCTCATGGCAAACAGGAAGCGGAGATGTTTAAAGGGGAAAAAGAAGGGTATAGGGTACATAAGAAATAAAACTGGGACGTACAAACAAAAAGCCTTATGAATACAGAATCAAGAAGGAGACCGTGAAAGTCTGAACAAACACGGAGTGAATTAGGATAAGGCCTCTTGGAGATATTCAAAACAATAGGAGCCAGTTATGACATATCAGGAAAAAGTGAAAAAAAAATCAACAAAGAAAGGTTAAAGGTTGAAGAGAGAGAGAGAGAGAGAGAGAGAGAGAGAGAGAGAGAGAGAGAGAGAGAGAGAGAGAGATGAACAAATATAAATGGCACAAGTTGAATGCCAAATAAAATTAAAAGCTGCAATAGAAACTCTTATGGTAGAATACAACAAAAAGTAAATGAAAAAATACAAGAGAAATCAATGACTGCAAAATAAAAGCCGGGACAAAATCAACGAAAACTTCGACAGCGCAAAATGAGTAACGTTGAATAACATTAACACCTATATTCCATTAAAGTAAACAAAAGAATGAGGCAAATAATTGTTGTGACCAATATACAAACAAAAGTAGAAATATGGAAAAAGTAATACAACCTTATCAAGATTAAGGAAGGGAATAATAGTATCAATACTTCCGTATATAAGTGACAAAGAAATAAATATGTAATCAACACTCAGCATTACATTAAAGTATTTTATAAATTACATTGCAAATCAGGAGTATAAGGCCTGAGCCCATTCTACAGTAGGCATGTACAAACCAAGAAGGAATCCTCTTCCCTCTTGTAAGAGTGTACGAGTTTATACAAAATCCCCTATGATGTTTGCAGAAGTTACTAAACACTTAAGTTAGTTTGTGTTAATTCTGCCGGAGCACTCTTTATTGTATTCTTGCAATGCCAACTTAAAACTGATTCTTTACAACTGTATTACACAAGATCAACGAACACACAAGATAAAAACCTGGGTTATTCAACGTTATCTAAGGCCGAGAATAAAACTTATGTAAGGATCAGTAAAGCTCTCTGAGGTAAAAGGCAACTGCAAAAAATTAACACGTAAAAATATATCTATAAACTATACATAATTAAGAGCTTCAAACGAACTTCCCCAGGGTAACATAATTAGACCTAGTAATTGTTACCAACTGGTCAGTTTTAGGCGTCTACGTTCTAGCTTCATTATTTATTCCCGTGATGAAAATGTTGATTTGAATCGATTTCCACTCATTGAAATGCTCACTAAGACTGAGAATATTGCAAGAATATTATCCTTCCCATTCTGAAGAATTCCGGGAGATCTGCCCAATAAAACAGACCACACCTGTAATCCATGAGCTAAATTCAGTGGACAATTCCATCCTTGAGGCAACAATATAATGCCGCATTGATTCCTCTCAGGTCCAAACATTTTCAGACAATTCACGAGACTCAACAGCTCCCACTGTTGATCTCGAAACTGGACTCCCATTCCAGAAGAGATTATGCAATAATGAGAAAAAGCAAGAGTACAGAGGTATTTAGCTTCAAACTAGTATAAAAGTGATTCCCCCACTACAAAAGCATCCTCGCCCGTCACACACGCTTCAATATAGAACAGAAATATTCTACAGTGAAGCCATAGAAAATTTACATTCATGTGTAAGGTAGTTGTGAAAAATCAGTTTAAAATGGTAATGCAAGAAAAAAATATAGAGTTCGCTGGCAGAATTCCATGAACTACTCAGGTGAGTAGTAACTTCTACAAACTTCCTATGGGATTTTGATAAAGTTGTATACACACTGAAAGGGGCATGTTTGATGTTGGCTACATTGTAAATGAAATGCTCTATGCTTTGCATAGAATACAAGCCAAATTTGCAGCATTTACTTTCCAATAATCTATACAAAATATAAATTCATTACACTTTAACATCAATACGAAAGGAGAGCTCCAATCAGTACTGCCAGGTTCCTTAAGTCAAGATCCAAAATACACTGAATTTCTCCTCTCAAACAATCTAAATCCTTGGGACTAAGCTGCACCTGTATCCATATCCTCCTGACAATAAGCAGTGACCTATTTTACTGCAGCAGGAAAGAAATTTCCTAAAGAATAATGATTCTTCATGCTAATAAAGGTTACTGCCTTAAATCATCAGATTTAAATTTGGCAATATTATACAAACTAAATAATTTTAGGTTAGGCAGTGGCAAAAGTTGTTCAATATAATCTCTCAAAAAATTTTTTTTAACGTTTCTCAACTGCACAATTCAAGTTACTGATCTTGGGATGGATTTTCGTAAGACAATGGCTTTATTATACATTGTGTTTCACTTTAAGACACTATTTCCAATATGGATACATTGCACAATCTTTATTAAAAGTCAAATAAACAGCCAAAAATTCAAGTCAGTGTATCATGATAGCCCAGATTTCAAAGCAACTACTACAAACCCCCACAAAGCTTTTCAAATGGACTGAATTCTCAGTGGCTCCTAAATTTCTTAAGTAAAAAATAAGCTCTGAATCACTAATTCCACTTGTATGGCCTTAAAATATAAATGTATTGCCCAATGCCTAACTTACTAGTAATGTTCAAAATTGTTTTGTGTACATTTTTTTAACTAAATCTAATTAAACAGACAGGAACACATTTAAAAGGAAAAACACAACAAGTCCCTTTATTATAATAATATTCTTTTACTACGCTAGGAAAAGCATCTTCTGGAAAATGTATGGGTGAACCTATAGCTGTAAGCCAATATATATTACTTGACTCAGTTCTACACAATCAACAATAACTTTATCAATATACTGGACTACTTTGAAGTAGGCAGGAGGAATAACTTGGTTGGGCTTACCCACTATTTTACAAACATGACAAGCCTAAAGACACTTTTAAAACATAAGCCTTGGCTGCTGTTGCTGTTAATAAAAACCTACTCAAAGAGCACTGCCATAAGTGTGTCTCTACACAATACCTAAATCAACTTTAGCCTGCTGAGATCATTGTGCCCTTACTATTCTTGGAAGCTTGAATTAGGATGCTAGACAATACTTTTGACCTAGTCTTTAACCTAGAACGCTAACTAACATCTGCCTTTAATTCTGGGTGAGATGACCTCTTGCCCAACAAAGTTACTGTAATTCATGACATCATCTGACAACACTTATGAGGACTGCTCATCCTTCTCTGCCATTGATTCTAGTAAACACACAGGCTGAATAGGTCCTGGTACTCCGAATCCAGTTTACTGACCAGGGTTACCTCCTTGAACACAAATGAGTTAATTAAGTCACAGCTTTGTAATAGCTAGGAACTGAATGAACTGAATATAGAATTTAGGCCAAATACCAAGCACTGGGACCTATGAGGTCTATCAGCCCTGAAACAGAAACTGACAGTAAAAGGTTTGAAAGGGGTAACAGGAGGAAAATCTAGCAGTTGCACTATGAATCAATTGTTAGGAGAGGCTGGAAAGTATGATGGAAGAAAGAGAATATGAAAGGAGGTACAGTAAAAGAAACGAAAGGGGTTGCAGCTAGGGGCCGAAGGCACACTACAAAGAAACTTAAGTAATGCCTAGAGCGCACCGCACGAGGTGCACTGGCGGCACTACCCACCTACGGGGTGTAAGAGCTAGGTCATTTCTTAACAAGAAGTTGTTATCTTTAACATGAACAGCAGGCTGGGTGATCATACTTAATGAAAAAATAGATGACAAGGAACACATTCGTAATCTAACACCAAAACTGTTAAGATATTGAAATGAAGAGAAAAGTCATTTCCAACCAAAGAAACATAAAAAATAATAACTGAGATGCACTAGTATCACATAAAACCTTCCAGGATTGAGAAACAGTACCATTATTACTAACAAAAAGAACAAGACCTTCAGAAAATTAGGACTCAGAATCCTTTAAAATCTGTGACTAGTGTAAGCTGAATGTAAAGCTAGATATGAAGTTTTCATTTCAGCATTCCAAAGAAAACTACCAATAGGTTGTGGCTTATCTCCCAATATCACATCGAATCAACAGCAAAACTACGACTTAACTTGTAAGATATCCAGTTTACATTCCTGTACACTCTTACTAAAGTAAGTTTGTACTACGAATTTCTATCATTAGTTTTCATATGACTACTGTGGCCTCTATTTAGGTATTTATACTCTCATCCCCTGAATTTGATGACTCATAAACATCGATTGAATTACAGTGTTCCAAAAACACTGGTTGACAATTTATTATAATTCTTTTGAAATTGTTTTGTATAATCTACATATTTTTATCTCTGTGAAATTATACATAAATCTAGTCTCTAAATTCCTTAAAACCTCCAAAACTGGTCCTAGAAATTTCAACCTCACGTCCTTTAGTTTTTTACAATATCTTTAATAGCATAGCAGAAGCTTGAACTGTTTTCTGCTGGCAAGATAAACCAACCTCAGTTGGCTTCTGTTTGTAACGACCCAACTAGTAGATGCATTTCAAGGTATCAGCTATTTTTTTCGAAATCTGAGAAAGTTCTTATTCACACCTTTCTCTGAAAACTTAGAAACGAAAGTAATATTCTTATAAACAAATAATTCTAAGTCTGTTGTGACCGTATTTAACTACGTTTATTTTAATGCAAGTTGCTGTTGTAATACAACTGTTATTTAACACAAAATAAGACTCCGTCTAATCTATAAATTCTCCTTAACTTATTTTCAAATAATATTTTAGACTATTTGCTTTTTTCTTTATTGCTATATTTTGGAAACAAAATCCTGAAATCTCTTTATCTTAGCACTTAACCACTAAACAAATCTTCATGCCAGTCCCGTGTGAAAACTGAAACAGCAAACTGAGTAGATCCCAGAAAGGTCCTAGGATTCAAGATAAAATGAAAATTACAGAGTAAAACCATTGAATAGAAGCACAATTACAAAAACAACGGTATGTATCTACAACCAACTACTCAAACTAAATTCAGTTGTCACTAACGCAACAAATCTAGAGAAATTTTGGCCACGAACACAACATCAGATGCAAACACTTTGAGCCACAACAATCCACTTGGAACAAAAACCTCCAGTATGGTTGGGAAATGGCGATATACTGATGCCCTGCCATTATAACGTTGTTGGATGGTTAGCTGGTTCCTGTTACAAAATTTCCTCGTGAGTTCTGTATATTGGACTGAACAGCGATAATGCAGGAAATCAGTCAGTTTTACGGCAGTTTCTACCTATTAAGAACTTTCGAGAATTGAAATTCCTGAAGATGCTGATTACCACTTGCCAGTATAATGGGAAAACTTCTCTGTAAATTAAGTTGTTAACATTTCACACGTGAGGATAATCATAATTAAGTCCACCAGATTTAAGCAGAATAATATGCTTCCGTTTAAGAAATATATACTTCCATACAAGAAGAGAGAGTACAAGATAAAAACACAAACCATATAAATAATAAACCTACAAGCTTTTACAATAGCATTTACTTTCAAGCATGCATCCCTGCAAGGTCTTTTCTTTGGACCTTGCACCCCTGGGTAAATAATCCGCTTGCTTTGGTAACGGGCAAAAAGCACTAAGAGAGCTAATACACTGCCAACGTCATAAGCGATCATTTGTTCTACCTGGCTAAGAGGGCACATTACCTCAAATCACACTTTCTTTGCAAAAGCAGTTACTGATTCCTATTAGTACCCTCTACATTAATGGTGCATGGCGCTTCGAAATCTTAACAGTGAAACACTGACAACAAAGCTGAGCAATCCTCACCGGCTCAACCACCCCAGCAGGCCCTTCTCTCCTAAAACCACCTCTGCAAATCTTCATATGAATTCGCACAAGTCTGAGCCTAATCTACTACAAAAACAAACTCTAACCAAAAATTCGACCTACTTGGTGGAGGTGTTAATGACAAACATGAGAGCTGAATAAACCACAGTACATAAGACATGTTCAAATAAATTGTCAGTGTATCTGATAAAAAGACGAACGCTTCGACCACAGGGATGCATCGTCATGAAATATCAACAATCATGTCGATCTAACAACACCGGATCACCATCATTATCTCGCGGGCCCCAGCAACAACGCAAGAACTCAAAAACATAATTAGGAGCTCCAACATCAAGGTCCTGGAATATGGAGCATGACTGAACTGATAGGATGAATCACCCTTCCACAAAAGATCGTCACAGTCCAAGACGTTAACCACACATTTACAAAAGTGCAAAATATATATATATATATATATATATATATATATATATATATATATATATATATATATAATTATATATATGTATTATATATATAATATATGTAAAGGCTCATGAAGGTGACCTTTGAAAAGTTGGGTCAGCTATTCGCAGGGTCCATTTTCACTACACGCAGCAGATAGGAAACTGCTGAAACATTCGCATACCACAAGGGTCGAAGAAACCTCCTTGGTGACAAGACACGGGCTGGCAAATGCGTTTTCAGCAAAGAACGTTCTAGAAGCTGAACCAGTTACAAAAAATTCGGTTTTTGAAGGATGCTTCTTAATAATGTATGGTGTGTACGTGTACTTCGTGACGCCTCGAAGTACAGAGGCGTGTCTTGCCGAACTTTGACCTCGAATGATGTCATACAAAAGTACGTTCGTTCGTGCGTTACATAATGAATATAATGGGAGGAACCGTTGTTCGAATTGGACTTGTGAGATCCGATTCATGTGTGTCTGAAGATGTGAGTGATTTTTCACATAGAGACTGTCCCAGAGGACTTGTGGAGTGAGTAAGAATTCATATACGTTTTTAGACTTTGTTTTTCAGAACTGTGAACACACGGTATCTCCTGTGACAGTGGAAGATGTATTTCCGCAATTTTTTACAATTTATGATTTTTAATGTGACGTTTCTTCTTTCACAGGTATTTCTGTTCCACGCCATTCCTATTCCTTTTTCCTCTCTCCCTCCTACAAGGATGAGAGTGGTATGACATTTGAGATGACCTGTTTTAATTGATTGACGTGTTCATGTTTTGACAGATGAGTTATTTTCTGTAATTGGGGTTTATGATTTTGGAGCATTATTTCCTTAGAAGATTTTCTGATAGTTATGTGAAACATTGGATTTCATTCTTCGTAATTTTTAAGAAGTTATTTTTCGTTGATTTTTGTCAATAAAGGGTTTTATTTTTGTACTTAGTATCTCATTCCAGTAGTCCTTAGATTTTAGTTAGGAAAGATATAACTTATGATGCCGGCTCACGTTACTGCTATCACACAATGTCTCGGGATAAGCGAGATCAAACCTCTGTTCATAAAACAGAGACTTAAATCAAGTATAGGCTCAGAAATGGCCTTTACATATATATATTATAGAACCTCTTCAACATGAAACCACTTCTAACAGCGGTATCTAGAGAAAAATCCACACAACAATTGCAACTGCATTCATACCTTAACTGCTGAATCGTTAAACCAATATGCAGTAAAAATTCCAAAACATTAACAACTTCATACTCCTAAACAGAAGGCTCATCGAGAGAGCATCTAACCTGTTTACACACAATTAGACCTTTCACACCAATCTTGCACATATTACAGAGCTTCACGTCAAAGCCCTTCCCCTCCACAACATCTTAAGTGCTATTCATCCAACTTTTGTAGGACATACTCTCTTCCTTCCCCTTACCACTTCTGAATTATATACTCCTTACACCGACCTATCACTGTACATTCTTTCTATACACCGACCTATCACTGTACATTCTTTCTATAAGATCTAACTAAATCAAAATCCCCCTTTTCTAACAGGCTAAGCTTTTAACACTTCATACATCCACACTTACTACTTTATTAACTCTTCACTCATCATATATACTGTACTGGGAAACAACTGTTCTTCTAAAGAACTTTTAACTTTCAACCGCAAAAGTTTCCACACTTATCTTTTATAAGAGAGGGTCAGCCAAACAATCCCTTTACACACAGCCACCTATGCTTCTATAAGCAATTCATGTCCCTTTTAAAACTTGTACATAAACCCAGGACCTTTCTAGCTTTGACTATTCAGTGACATTTATCTTTTTTGTTATATTTACTCCCATATGCAATTCAACCACTTCCAGTCTTTCAATATGCATCTTACCAGTCACTTACCCATTTTCTGATTTCCATTTGTTGATAATGTGTTAAACATGGCTCAAAGTAAAACACAGATGATTTCCCTAGAGTTTAATGTTCGACATCCAGAGCACAGACAGACTGACATGTGACAGTTGGAATGCTACAACAACAACTGTACTTGACATATACAGAGAAAGAAAGTCAAATGAGGTAAACAACATAGCTGCTTACCTCACAACTACATAGTTCGATAGTCATTAAAAACATGTTACAGTATAAGCACCGTAAAAAGAGTAACTATTGAGCATTACTTCTTAACAAGGTTACATCTTAATTTCATTAATCAAAATTCAGTAAAATATTTCATAAAACTTATGGCAAACAATTTAAATCTCAGGGACATACCAGTTCAAAAGAATTTTTATTGCGTGAATAGTTCTAAACTTAAAAATACACATAATTCGATATAAGCTTCAAGACATAAAACATTCAAACGTTTCCCTTTCTGTCAGATCCGCCAAACGAGCTGAACTTCAAGGTAAAATCTGTTCAAAGGGACTCGAAGACTTGGGCTGCTGCTCCTTATCTTCCTCTGTAGCTTCTTGATCTATATTTTCAATGATAGATGCTGGTCTCATGTGCACTCTGTCTTGAAAGATACAAGGTTACTGATTCCAGATTATGTATGAATGATCATCTTGTCGGGAATCACCTACACCCCTCCTCCTACTCTGGTCTTCCGGATTCTGGGAAACATACGCTCATTAAGGTTGAGAGGCACCAAGTCCCTTGTAGCCTTGTCATAGTTCTTTTAGACGGCCTCTTGGCTATTTTCCCATTTCTGTATATTTGGACTTTTTTGTTCAGTAAACTCTTGGCCAAGGCTGGGGATTACGGAGCTTAGCTGCCGAACAAACATCTTTTGTACAGAACTCATATCTGGGAGTGTTTATAAGTTCAACATCGCAAGGTATTGATCCTGCCATCTTCTGATGTCTTCTTCAGCATCATTCTCACAACTTTCACTGCTGCTGAAATCTTACCATTTCCTTGTGGATGTCCTGGTGACGAAACTGTGCTTAATTCTCTGGCACGGCGCATCATACTCTCGTAACCAAGGAAAGCAGCAGGGAGTCGTTTTTATGATGCTTCTGACTGCCTCTGGAATCAGTAACCTTGTACCTTTCAAGATGATTCAATCCTGGTAACCGAGTATTTCTCTGAATTCAAAATAAGGCTTTAAAGTTTCTTTTAAGAGACTTACTCTCAGGCCATCCATCTTTAATTGTCCTTAAAAGGTCTTGCATCCTTTCATCCTTTGATGCTGCCATTTTTACCTCCTGAAGACTTGAATCTGTAAACTTCTGAAGTGCATCTAATACCTGCATTCCAGCAGATTCATTCTCATCTGCAATTACAGTCCGACCTTTTACATACGGCAATACGTGATCCGGCAACTCCCATGATCTGGGACTTTTTTGAATCAGCCGCCATTAGGTCTTGAGCAGCTACGAGGGTGGCGCCACAAACCGTTTCAGTTTTTGCATTTTTTCGGATTTCGGAACTGAAGCTTGCTCCGTAGACACACAAGCTCAGTTTATTTCCAACGAAAACATTCTGTGAAACTCAAAAACATACAGCATACAAAAGAACTGTAATTTGCATATTTACTCGTGTGTCATCCGACCTCATCATGCGATCATTAGGATTTCGTCCAAATACATGATTTCATATACATCGACACACCCTCTACTTTTAACAATGTTCATTCAAGCATATTCACTACTTATACCATTCATAAGTCTTTCATGTTCATCTGCATCATTTTCAACTTCATGAACTGTCCTTTTGCACATAGACTTGAAATCATTTTGCCCTTTGCAATCACTACCAGTCCTACGCCAAGCAGGATACTTAAACTCAACTAGTTCATAGTGGTATCCACAAAATTTGCACACGTGGAAGGACTTACCATCAGCACTGACCCACCTAGAGTTTTCTTGTGTTTTCTAGTCACTGAAAGAATGCTGCAGTAAAATTCACCTTATTTACTGCTTTGTCCTGCATACTGCACACTTCTTTAGTGTACTGTACGTTTTTTAGCCTCAAATGCCTGGCATATAACCACAGCTTTGCTCAAATCCAAGTTAGTTTCTCAAAACAGCTACTCCTGCAACATTCCAGGGGTTTAAAATACAAACTTGTTTCGTAACATGCAATATCACACTGCAAAATTACAATATTCAGCTGGAGCTTATAGGGGATGTGCTAAAATCCAAATGACTGCAATACTTCATTAGTTTGTGGACAGCAGTATTCATTCAGTTTGCTGAGAATCACATCTGGATCTTTATCTTCAGGGCTGTTGTACTGAAACTGGACACAAGCCTCAAGTACTTAGTAAGGCCCGGCACAGTGAAGTATAATGGCAGCCCTCGTGCCTTGCTTTGGTATTTGCCTCACTTGCCAGCATATAAATTTCCACTTACCTTCTCCACTTCTTGAAGGTTTCTGCTAAACTTTTGCCCAAAAGATCAAGCACTAGTGGGAGTCTCAAAGTTGTCTGCCATTTTTCTTTTTCCACTATATCTAATCATCAGAATAAGTTTTCAGCTGACTAAGTAAAACAATTCGCTGCCATCATGTTGATTATAAGTCAAACACGACTCAGAGGGAAACCCAGATGATTTCCTCGAGTTTAATATTCCATGTCCATAGCACAGATTGACTTGTGACACTTGGAATACCACAACAACAACTAAACTTGATATATACATAAAAATAGGGTAAACAACATAGTTCAACAGTCATGAAAAACACTTGTTACAGCATAATATCGGTAAAAAGAGGTCACTATTGAGCAGTAAGCTAATAGCCATCAACAACATAGCCTTGCTCACACTGACTCTCATCTGTCTTCTCTTTCAAGCCCTTTTACTAGTCTCTGCAGTTTCTCCTCGTTTTCCAAAAACATCATTATATACCATTTTCAAGCGTCAACGATTCGAAGCGCCATTCACAAATCACTTTCTTACCGTACGGACTTTGCAGTTACAAATACTATCACTTTCTCTGACAAGCTGCAACACTTCATCCATAAAGATATTGAACAGACTTGGACACATAGCACATCCTTGTCTCAGACCATCAGTCACACCAAACCAGTCGCTCATGTTACCATATTCTACCACTTGCATCACTTCCATCGTAAAGGCTTGAGATGGCTCTCAAAAACTTAACTTCTCTATGCTGCACTTCAGCAATCATGTTTGCGATTAGCAGGTGAAAAAAAAAAAATCTGTTTGCAGGTCCATTAATGCCACATACTGCCTTTTCCCTTCACTCGCACACTTCTCACACATTTTATTAGTTCTTCTTTGGAGGGGTGGCTACAGCTCTCGGCTAGCACGCTGTTGTCCCAGCGTTCGAGTCTCCGCCCGGCCAATGAAGGATTAGAGGAATTTATTTCTGGTGATAGAAATTCATTTCTCGTCATAATGTGGTTCGGATTCCACAATAAGCTGTAGGTCCCGTTGCTAGGTAACCAATTGGTACCTAGCCACGTAAAATCAGTCCAATCCTTCGGGCCAGCCCTAGGAGAGCTGTTAATCAGCTCAGTGGTCTGGTTAAACTAAGATATACTTAACTTTTTTTCACATTTTTATTTCAAAACTTGTTATGCACACCATAGGTATACTTTGTCACATTTTATCCATTTAGTTCTCTGAGTTGTCTCTATCGCCTCCACTCTTTTACAGTGGGACATTTGCTTCTCTAGCCCATGCCCTCAAAATAATTCCGTCATCAAAACGTACCTTACAAACCCTTTATTGCCATTCCATCTTGCTATCATCATCATATCCCTGCATCTCACTCCCTCTTAATTGCCCTCCTTACTGTAAGTCACTGCCACAAGCATTTTAAACATTTCATCATTAAACTAAACCTTTCAATTCTTTTGTCATTCAACTGTGCCTCTCTTTTATCCAGTACATTCAGCGAATCACCAAAATCCTTATTATTACCCATTTATTTCAATTAAAGCCTTTTCATTCTATCTTTTATTTTAAAATCCATTTGTTCATCAACTTTTCTCTCTGGATTTCTGCACTTACCGTACTTCTCTATAGAATATGTTATTCCTATTCAAATCCTTACTTACTTTCTTCGTCCCTCTCTCTCTCTCTCAAAATAACATACATACATACACGTACTGTATATATACATATATACACACACATATACATTTACTATCAAATTCAGTTTACCTCAGGAATAACTTACACACAAGGGAATTCCAAATTATTTGAACCATTGCCTTTATAGCTAAATAGTTATCTCACTGCCATTACTGCATCAAACCCAAAATGGCCTAGGTTCGATCCTGGTCAGGATAGGTACACTTATATGTAATCCACTTTGGGTGGTAGTTATTCCCAAAGTAAAGTTAGTTCAATATTAAAGGGTATTTATGGCTCAGTATTTGAAGGTATAAATATCTCACGTGTGAATTAGTGACAACACAATCATAAACACACACAATATATATATATATATATATATATATATATATATATATATATATATATATATATATTATCATGAAGCTACAATTGTCGCAATATCAAATTCACGCTACCTCGAGTATCTCCGATGGAGAATTATCACCGAAGGGAATTTATATAAGTGATAAATAAGTACCACCAGGACGCGAACCCTTGACATGGACCCATTCAGCGACTCCAGTGGACGTTACACGGTGTGATAAAAATTTCATATATATATATATATATATATATATATATATATATATATATATATATATATATATATATATAGAGAGAGAGAGAGAGAGAGAGAGAGAGAGAGAGAGAGAGAGAGAGAGAGAGAGAGAAAAACCTAAAAATTGATTAACGACCTAAGAATTCACCAAATCCGTGTAACAAACTATCCAAACAATTACTTGAGTATGCAAGTGTTTTCATTTACGGCTGTAAAAGTGTAAATGAGCGTAAGTTCCCTAAAGACGGTAAACGACTAACCATCACAAAGAAAAACCTCTTTCAAAGAAGCTATGCTATCAACAATACTAAGTATATCAATCACTCAGTGTGCACCTTTCCATGTAATAATCGGATTCTAATTGGATTTGCTCGAGTCTTAATAAACAGTTATCAAGGCAAACCAATCACATGCAACTTGAGCACAAACTACAGCATGATTCATAAAATAAAAAATAAATCAAGGGAAATCATTTCCAGATTTTCTTTTATCATGGGAGGCTTTAAATATTCAAGGTAGACTAAACTTTCCCTTTAAAGCACGAAGGAATGCAGTTTGTGACCATAAATTACCAAAAATCAAAGCATGCCATCTCATGTAAGGATACAAAGACAATGAAAAACTCGATTAATGGAACATTGTAAAAAATACATATTCAATTATGTACAAAACACCAGAAAAGCACTGAGTGCTGCTAAGTCAACCCATGTTCCCTATTGACCCTCAACCAATTCCTCTTTAAAAGTATTCTATTTGAAATGTTGACGCCATTTAGTTCCTACAAGGTAGTTAACTCCAGCCTTCTCGAAGTGCACTTGTGAAGTGTTTGGTCTTCTGTACGGATATCACAACAACATCATTGAGTGTGAAACGATGCTCTGACGGGCAGACAGACGGCCATATAATCGGCCGATCTTAAAGTGTATAAGCCCATCTATGCTTCATGACTTAAAACGTATCAGATTTGACTAAAAATCATTCGACTGTGTCAGAGGGAATGCAGTGTTAAAGGAAATGTGATAAACACAGCAATAGACAGACAGCGATCTCCTTTATTCGCAATGCCTACCTTTAAACGACGTTTCAAGTGTCTAATTGAACTGCAATGAAAGTTAGGAATGACAGGCATACTGACAGATAGAAAAATAGCTAGGCAGATTGACGGTCTACCTTTGAACCAAGTTTAATTGAAATCCTTACAAATGTATAGGAGCTGCAACGGCAAAGCAAGCGCGACAAAAACACTGACGTAGATCACTTCCCTTGAGGCACATCTATGCAAGGGTAGTTGTGATGACAATGTACATGTGAAAGACCCAGTGAAGGACAGACAGCTGGACGGCTTCATTGACAGACATGTGGCTGGAAAAGAATGGTCTTCCAGACTTTTCCAGTAGGGTCCTAAATAATCTCCCTTCATAATCATCTGCCCTTTGCATAATGGTGTTTAAAGGTTGCAATGATAAGAGAGGAGAGCCGAAACGCTGACGGACAGACAGGCGTATCATAACCATTCATTCATACTCATTAAAAATGGTCTAACCGTGAGCTGTTTGACAGAATCCCTCCTTCAACATAATTTACGAAAGTATGCGAGACAGACACACTGATGGACAGGCGGACAGGCAAACAGAGGGGGGAAAACTGTATGCCTCTACTGACTTTGTCTGTAGCAGGCAAATTAGAACTAAACTCTCTTAGTTTTCACCACTCTCTACTGGCTCACAATCGATGCTCTACTCAGATACAATTTAGGTAGTGCCTGGATATACAACATATAAAATAATGACGTAAGAGGAGATTGTAGCGTTCCAACTGCGAAGATCTGTGCCAGAACATAATGGAACTAAACGAGAAACGCCGGTCGGAAGCACTAAGTGTGAGAAATTCCACACGAAAGGAATTACTTATGTGGGTCTCGGTTAAATTAGGTAACAGAAAATAAACTCAAACGACTAAATTACCAGATGAATATGAACAAATAAAGTATGACTGCTGGCGATGAATAGCTGGCGGTGAATTATTTTATACACACACGCGCGCGCTCACACATACATGCATACAGCCTCATAATTTATGTAAATATATCTATTTTTCCAAACACTTTGCTACTTCCTTCATACAGGAGCAGATCTAGATGAAAAGCATGACAACGGTCACTGCTTCATTCATACTTCAACTTCCAAATTGTGGATACATAATTATATATATGTACAGACATATAGACGCACATACAAACTAAACAAAGTGACAACTATCCAGTTCTGACGTTCAGACTCCACAGAGATCATGATGTGAAAGAAAAAGGAATGTCAAGATAAAGTAATACAAGAACCACAACGACTGGGAGGGAGGTAGACTTTTACAGGGGATATGTATATATATGGAGTTTTTTTAACAGGAATTTGAAAATAACAACAAACCTCAAAGAATCAAACTCTATGAATCCTTCTCTAACTGTGTCCTCTATTTTCCCAATCAAACTGGAAAGACAAAAATAATTTCCTTGAAAGTTCCTAAAGGTTATCTTAATTGGCCTTACCTAATTTTAGCTACTAAGCCTAACAAATTCGTACTATTACGAAATCATTGACAGGGGATAATGAGCAACTGTCTATTCGTAAAGGAAACACGCCAGCAGGGATGTGAGACTTATCTGCTTATTAATTCATTTGAATATAAACCGTGTCAAGAATTCGATAGAAAATTAAGAGTTTTACAGTTTCCTGAAATTCAGCCATCAAATCCGAAATGACTCGTTCTGAACACCTGCTACCAAGACTGTGCGCGACGATAACAATCGGCGAACAAAACCTTGAACGAAACTCCCATTTAATTAACAGACGGAGAATGGAATCTGTACCCAACACCAATTCCATTTGGCAAAGAATTCACGCTCACCTCTCTTTCTTTCTTTCTCTCACGCGCACAAACAAAAGCATATCTTCAATCACATCTCCATAACTTCTTATCTGGTAGCAAAAGCACAACTCTGGCCTTAACCTTCTAAAACAAATCACTCCAGAGGCGCACACATACAAGGATGTACGCAGACAGAGATTTCCACTGTCAACTTCTTATGCATTTCCCGTTCATTCTCGTACGGTTTGCTTCCATTACAATTCAGTGCACGACATCCATCCCCTTGCGTGTTTATTCGCTTTCCAAAGTGAATACCCACGATTTTGTTCTTTGGCGGTCAATGGAATCCCGGTTTCTCAACTTGATTTTGAACCAGCTTTACGATTTCCTTTGTTTCCCCCGAGTACTATGGAAACCACTTGAGATTTTACCACAACTGGTAAGATTTTGTGTATAAATAAATTACTGAGTAACTGAAAAATAAAAATTATTAATGAAAATAATGATAGAAACATCAAAGTTATCAATAAAAAGAACATTTATAAAATCTGCGCTAAAATGGTAGGGGTCTCATGAAATTTATGGCTTAAGACAACCCACCGTTTCTCACACAAAATTCAGGCCAAGGCATGCGGCTTGCATCCCCACACACACACTGAGCTCTTGATAAAAAAAAAAATAGAAAAAATTAAATGCAAAATCCTGGGCTTTCAATTTGTAATTCAGGCACTGAAAATAATATATATCATAGATGTTGTGTGTAAGGAACAAAAGCTGGACATGTTCTAGTACTTGAAGGACGAAGGTGAAAGGGCAGGGTGTGGAGGACGGGAAGGACACAAGGTGACTGTGTTTGTAGGGGTACAGGAAAGACTAGGAGTTGTACTATCACAAAACTGAGGGGGAGGGGAGCCGGGTCAAAGAGAACAATAATGCTACTCCGAAGAATGTGTGGCCAAGACTGAACATGGCACAAGACTCGGAGAAGTCTTAATCTGGGTCTGGCTCGGTCTGACAGACAAGACAAAGTGGCTGTGCAAAGTAATTTAACTGTATCAATAGTTCACAGATAAGATAATGAAACTTCTAGATATGGAGTGAATGGATATTGAAAGTGTAGAAATATACAGTATTTAGAAGAAGGACTGATTGTCAGAAGCAATGTTGTTTCTAGAAAGGGGTGAAAGGGACACAGCACGCGAGCAATGAATGAAACTCCATTAGAAAGGATGAAAAACAATGAAGCACATACATCTTAAACCTCCACTTCAACCTGACATCTCATCCTTTACATACTCTATGCTGTTCCCTTCCGTTCGGCACTGTAATAGCACGCCTCCTGTTCATTAGTAACACACATTTCCGAAATGGTCGTTTAAATAGACGAAAACTGGCAGCCCTTCCAACGTCATGAAAAGCTGGACCATTGTGTGGATACCGAGTATAAAGAAAAAAAAACTGGGGTATATGTAAAAGTTGTTCTTGAAACAAGGAAGAAAAAAAAAACAAGAAACGTGGTTCATCGACTGGCAGCTGGCTACGTTGGAAAGCAACAGTCTAAATATCCGCGATGGGGTGTGTGTAACACTGAGGCAAACGGCAAAGTTGGAAAACTTCTAGTCAGGGCTCTGTGGAAATCTACTTTTGCCAAAGGTTTCTACAATTAAACAAACATCAACCGGACGAACGTCCTGTACCTTCGCTTGCAGAGAAAATGGCCTTTTTGCCAAAATGCACACACACACACACACACACACACACACACACATATATATATATATATATATATATATATATATATATATATATATATATATATATATATATATATATATATATATATATATATATATATATATATATATATATATATATATATATGTGTGTGTGTGTGTGTGTGTGTGTGTGTGTCTATGAATATCCACATATATATGCGGATGAGTGTGTATATAGAAAAATTACTACGTAAATCATATACAAAACAATACTCATATCCGATTACTAATAAGAATTTTGAGAAGTTACCTTCGAGCATCCTTTGTTATAACTAAAAACACTTACGACGTGGCAGCTAACCAAATATTCAGCCATAAAGATGCCAGTGATGAAAAAGTATTACCCAAAATGATGAGATTAACGAACGTTTGCAAAGGAAGAGACAAGAAGGATAAGATAAAAATAAAACTGACCATCCTCCAAAATTTAAACTTTAGAATAACAATGAGCTCAGAGAGAGAGAGAGAGAGAGAGAGAGAGAGAGAGAGAGAGAGAAAATTATTTAAAAAATAACTACGTGACAATAATGGGACCATTCCTCAAAATATAATAATTCGTAGACTGAGGCCAAGAAAGAAAGTGAGAGAGAAAAAATAAACCCGACACAACAGCATTTAGAAAGGGCAGCAGTAAAATCATAAAATATTCAAAGAGAGAGAGAGAGAGAGAGAGAGAGAGAGAGAGCAGTGCAAGTACAGAGGAGAACGAACTTGAAACGTCAATACGGAGGCAGAAAGTGGGAGGGGAGGAGAACGTAACAATTAAGCAAGGGGAAGAGGAGGCGAAGGAGCAGTACAGAATAATTACGACCGTGATAGAAAAACAAAGAAGACTTGCCATAAATAACGCCAGGGCGAGACAGACAGACAGAAAAGGTGTGAGAGTGTGTGAGAGAGAGAGAGAGAGAGAGAGAGAGAGAGAGAGAGAGAGATTATTTCTATTCCCGACATCCCATTGCGACACAACAAAAGGCTGTCTCTATTGACTATTGTTACCATTTGGTTTGGCGGTGTATTTCTTTCACCATTATATCTGATATTTAATTTTCTCATCTTTTCTCGGCGTTTGCTAAACATATCAGGAAATTATTACAGTTCTGTGCCCTATCGAAACCATAAATTGTTTAAATGAGATGAGAAAATAAATGTATACATAAAAGCGAATGTGTGTGTATGTACGTGTATATATATACATACACAAACACACATATATATATATTTATATATATACATATATATATATACATACACACACACAATTTACATTTAAAACACAGCGTACGACTCTCCTACCGGCTAATGAAGAATTAGAGGAATTTATTTCTGGTGACAGAAATTCATTTCTCGCTATAATGTGGTTCGGATTCCACAATAAGCTGTAGGTCCCGTTGCAAAGTAACCAATTGGTTCTTAACCACGTAAAATAAGTCTAATCCTTTGGGCCAGCCCTAGGAGAGCTGTTAATCAGCTCAGTGGTCTGATTAAACTAAGAAATACTTAATTTTTACATTTAAAACAACCAGAGAAGTGTCCGTACCTAGCTT
>NC_089792.1:25409599-25532099 GCF_040412425.1 Macrobrachium rosenbergii | reverse complement strand
TGGAGATGAGTGGATCTTTGTGGAAGATGAAGAAAAGACAGGAGTAGCAGAACTGCAACGAGGCCCTTTACATTGCACAGCACTCAAGGATATGATGATCATTACATATATAAACCCTTTCCCTTTTTGAGGGGGTGATACCAGAAGGATACAATATCCCAATTCACCAGCAACTCTCCTGGGATAGTGTTGTTAGCCTTACGTCCTTTCTCCTGATCTTAGATGATGCTGGAACTATTTTTCAGCCGGGTAAACTGGTGGGTGCTAGGCGTGGCGTCATGTGTGAGAGGTTGAAGTATAGAGATAACGATGATGTGGGAACAAGAATAAGCACAGATGAACAGAGGGCTCTCAGTGTTTTGAGGTGGCTTGATCTCGAGGTTGTAAGGTGACAGGCAAATGGTGTGGAGTGCACGGAGGCTGATGAACTACTCAGGAACCTCCTACATGTACAAAAACCAACCTATGGAGTGATTTTTTTATGCATATGGAACGAAGTTCTTATTCAATACTAAAAGAATGACCATTGCAGTGAATGTCTCCTTTCTCTACAGGAAGGTCCTAGTTTGATTGCCAGCCTGCCTGAGTCACCTAAGGTCAAGAAAAGGGGGCCAACTCTCCTCGAAAAGGGAAAATGGAATCTCTCTCTCTCTCCAGTTTGTAGCCTTCCATGGAAATGGTCGAGAAAGGAAAAAAAAAGATAAAAAAATCTCGTTGTTTTTACGTTGTCCCTTTTGTAATATCTTACTGGGATCACAAAGATGGATGGAACACCTCACTTCTGGCTTCGATTTAAAGTCTCTCTCTCTCTCTCTCTCTCTCGTTCCAATACTGAATAAGATAATAAGTTCTGGGAGAAGGGCAGGATATTATTAGGCATGGAACCCGATAATAATGAAGTCAACACAAATAGAAGCGCAGTCTACAGCTCTAGAAATGGTAATGGTAACCACCATTAGGCTTCAAATAAAATCAGCTATCTTTACATATCCAGACACAGTAGTGGTAGTCGGTGAACTACAAACGGTATCAGCCAATTAAAACTTTTTCCAATATATTTTCAGTGAATACAAAAGATATGAACATGATAGTAGCGGGTGTACTAAAACACGTCCACAGAGTGTAAGAAATATATAAACTATAATGAATGATATGCGTTATTCCATAAACAAAGAAAAGCAGATATGATATGAATTTTGGTGGAGAGAGAGAGAGAGAGAGAGAGAGAGAGAGAGAGAGAGAGAGAGAGAGAGAGAGAGAGAACCAAGTACGCAGCCGTATGCCAATGGTACTAGCCTCTATTTACTTACAAAATTCATTCTATACCTGCTCTTCTATATAACAAAATCTCCCACTTTCTAACTAGTAATTTAGCATTTATGCAATTTATACTGTGTATGATATATATTTAACCTGTTCGACCACTAAAGTTGGGAACGTTGATCTTTTAAGTATTCGAAAAGTTAGGCGCTGTCTCAAACGTTGGGCAATATGTATGTATATGTATGTATTATAAAATAAATAAACATACATATATGTGTATACGACAAATTTCACTTCAATTTGCATTTTTTCCTATATATACAAACCCATCGTGTTTTATATGGTTACCTTCGGCGACAGCTGGTCCAGTCGTTGAAGCTTGACAATAAAGGTTTTCAAATTTGGTGGCAACCAGTGCAGTGGTGTGGGCATTCACACCGAGCACGCTTTTACGCAGGTTCAATTTACCTACAGGAGCAGGGGACCTGCCTTTGATCAGACGTGGGATGATGAGAGAAGACTCCGGGTTTGCATACCTAGGAAGAAAGCAAATTACCTTGTAACTAGCATTTACTCCTACCAGGATACAAACACTGTCTTTTCATGTGGGGGAATAGTCTCGGGATCTTCACTGGTGTTAATCTCCCACAAAAAGTGTCAGCTTTCAGGTTACTTAAGTGAGCAGGAAATTACGACTCCTGTGTGTGCTTGTCGTGACTTCACTCAGGAAAAAGTAGGACTTAGGTTCCTTTAAAAGAATGACAGACGAACTCAGAAGGTAATATAACACAGCAAAAACCCAGGTAGTTGTCCTCTACTGCCGCTCCCCTCCCATTGTTACAACAAGAAGGACGGGAGAGTCACATCTATTCGAGACTGGTGACAATCACAGATAGGAAGCTCAGTTGAATCACCTACTGTACATCTGGCAGGGCTAATTCAGATTTACCACTTTGTCTCCTTTCATGTACATTAAAAGTTTCTGACAAATCGGCCACATCGTCTTCACTTCACTTACAGGTGGTGTGATTTGTAGACTCACATAGCAAAATGCTCTTCTTACTTTTTGGGAGCCTGGAACACGACCAAGAAAACGCTCACAGCGGCTTTCTCCAAACACCTGGCACCTTCGCCACTTTGTGGAAATGAAGCACACAGGTCATACGTCCTTCAACTTAATCTGTCCACCTGAATTTCTGTTGACTTTATCTTTTGCTTGAACCAAGTAGGATACACCTCCAGCCAGTCTTTTCTCCCATTACAAACTAAAAATTTTTCTTCACTTTTTCAAGTTCCTCATTGGAAGGGTGGGTACCGTTCTCAGCTTTCACTCTGCTGGCCCTGCGTTCGATTCTCCGACCGGTCAATGAAGAAATAGAGAAATTTATTTCTGGTGATAGAAATTCATTTCTCGCTATAATGTGGTTCGGATTCCACAATAAGCTGTAGGTCCCGTTGCTAGGTAAACCAATTGGTTCTTAGCCACGCAAAATAAACCTAATCCTTCGGGCCAGCCCTCTCTAGGAGAGCTGTTAATCAGCTCAGTGGTCTGGTTAAACTAAGGCTATACTTAACGTCTTCACTTTTTCTCCTTCCCAAGCGTGCTTAAAAATATTTTCTTTGGAAACCATATACTTCCAAAAATCAAGTCCATTCCCAAATATACATTTGCCCACAAAGCCATCTTTTTATGTCGCCTACATTTTATTTAAATCACTTACCACCCTCACTGTTTAATGGTCTCCATACACATCAAGGCATATAACCAAACAGTAAAAATCACTTTCACTCTCATTTCTCTTGAGTCCTGGTGAATTATAATCTTTCTCAACTGCTATATGCAACTTACCCAAGCAATTCTTGCACTTAAGCATTTCTACTCTTTCCCCTGTCCATACTCTCTTCATGGTAATACAAGTGCTACACAACCTAATATATATATATATATAATATATATATATATATATATATATAAAAACATACATATACATATATAAATATATATATATATATATATATATATATATATATATATATATATATATATAAATACATATATATATATATATATATATATATATATAACATTTATGAATGAAAAAAAACTTTATTAGTTATCTCAGCTGTGCATCATACAATGCAAATGCATACACACCTGTAAGTATAGAAACAAGAACAAATAGAAACAAAGTAATGCAGACTTCCTGTATAACTAGACACTCGGGAAGGATTTAGAAAGTTGGGGAGACAAGGAGAAAGAAATTAGAACCAAAATCTCTCGAGGGGAGCAAGATGATAATGACAACAGTAGTTTCGTTTAAATTTTTGAGGGCTCCTCTGAAAAGTTTTTGAATGACCTGCAATGGGAAATTTTTTTTCAGAGAGAGAGAGAGAGAGAGAGAGAGAGAGAGAGAGAGAGAGAGAGAGAGAGAGACTTAAAACGCCATTACCATAGATGAAAGCACTATGGAGAAAAAGAACCGTACGCAAGAATAAGAGAGAAGATTAAAGTTTAAAACTACCTTCCTTAACTTGATTTATCCTCATTTTCGGTATAATGAAAGTCCCTTAGAAATAAAGCTAACTTGTCCCAAAACGAATCACCGGACGGCCTATCAAACCCCCTAATCCCCCCACCCCCAACTCCTTAACAAACTCCAACCCCATGATCAGCGGAACACTCGAGGGAAGGACAAACTATAACGCCATAGAGTCCCCGATTTAAGTGAATGAATGCCCTTAACTTAATTTTGAAATAGCCTCGTGTCCGGCAATTAAGGGTGAATGACCTCGTTTATGCGTTAACGTCATCTCGTTATTGGCTTCGTGTAACAGACGACAACCTGATAAACAATTTCGCACGGCAAGCTAACTCGTTAACTAGGGGTTGCCTGCCTTCGTTAAGACTAGTTATTCACGTGGACCAACACCCAAGGTCTGGTGACAGGCCACGTATTTACATGGTCTTTTTGCTTTTTACTACCCGTTAAGTAATACTACCGTGACATTACTGAGGGTGTAGTTGCAGCGTTGGCAGTGGTGTACATGTTATAATTATGTAACGCTTTACATAACGCCAACGACCAGCAATACTGTAGTGTCTCACTACCTGAGGTCGGTGTTCCTCGCTCAGATTTCACTTTCTAATGTCTGGATCTACTTCGTCTGCTTCATGAGATGTTTCGTACCTGTTGCATTTAAAGCTACAAAACTTAATTGCAAGACAATTAACCATTCTTCGTGACCGCACCATGGTTAACTGGGTTAGATGAAATATCACGAGGTTCCAATTATCATTTTAAAAAAAGCTTCAAGTCACAATAAGTCACGAATTTTCTGTTTACAAAATACATGCGTTCGTGCATAAATATGCGAGCGCGATAAGTGTGAGCCCTCCCAACAAGGAGAAGGAAAATGTTTTGAAATGCAGTAGCCTAACGAGAGAGAGAGAGAGAGAGAGAGAGAGAGAGCCACGAAATACAAATATCATCAGTTCCATCAATATCCAGAGTTCCAAGATCCAGAGTCGCAAGAGATCCATAACTTTGTCACCAAAGACACTTTGCCAGATAATTCCAATTATAATCTGGTATAATAAGAGAATGAAATATAAAATAATGAATCTGCAACCAGGGCATCCTACAAAAAAAAAGTACAGCAGGAGCCAAATGAAACAGCAAGCAAAGGACATTTTCGTAGACGTTCTTTCGCTAAATAAAACAGTTGCATCGATATTCTGACAAAAAGGATCAGCAAGAACGTCTGAAGTCATGAGCAACATGTTAATCACTGACAAAAGTATACCTTAGTTTAACCAGACCACTCAGCTGATTAACAGCTCTCCTAGGGCTGGCTAAATAAAATTTTACGTGGCTAAGAACCAATTGGTTACCTAGCAAACCTCAACTTATTGAATCATATTCTGGCGAAAATGAATTTCTATCACCAGAAATAAATTCCTCTAATTCTTCATTGGTCAGACTGGAATTCGAACGCTGGCCCTGCAGAGTGCTAGCCGAGAACAACCGACCAGTCAACAAAGAATTACGAACAACTACTGGTGAAACATGGTACAGATTTTTAGCAGGTTCTATGTAAACCTCCAGTTGATAAAATAATTTACATGTGCTAAGACAAAAATTTTACTAATAATGTATATATTAATCAGGTTCCAAGACAGGGCTTCATTCCATTAGTTAAAAAAATATTACCAATAATGTATATGTTAATTAGGTTCTATGACAAGGTTCCATCCCATTAGGTCAGAATAGATTCTATGACATAACCCTAATGAAATTCTGGACATGTGTTTCAAGATGAAAGCCTAACCAACAGAGTCCGATCCGATTCCAAGACAATTCACCTAACAACTTCTAGGCTCCATTTAAAAAAGTATTGAAGCTGATAAGGCAAAGCATTTTCAATTAAAATAAGGAAATATATTTGATTAACGTTTTACCATACAATATACACAAGGCCTTAGAGTATCAAATAGCTCTAGTACTATCTACCAAGATTTCTGAACAAGACATCACAATCTACACCAGGATCTATTGCAAGTCCTACCAGAAAAATTCTCCATAGGTCCAAGACCATAAAATTTATTATGATAAACTCTGAAAAGACCAATTAAAAAACTTATAGTTATTCGTTAAAAGTATCCGTGACTTTTTAGTTAACGTTCTATAACATACAAGGAAAACACGATCTTGGAATAAAGGCTACCTATGCTTACAAAATTTTATTGGAACTTAGGGGTTAATGAAGAGAGAACTGTATATACTGAGACTAAATCTCATGACTGAGTAATGGTTACAAAATACTCTATGAGACATTGCAAAATGTGATCGGACACTATATATATATATATATATATATATATATATATATATATATATATATATATATATATATATATATATATATATATATATATATATATATATATATATATATATATATATATATATATATAAATATATATAATATATATTGAAAGATGAAATGGAGATATACTGTCTCTGAAAATGTATTATTATTTCTTCAAGGTTTATTATTATTATTATTATTATTATTATTATTATTATTATTCAGATCATAAACCCTATTCATATGGAACAAGACCAAAGGGGGGGCCACTGACTTGAAATTCAAGCTTCCAAAGAACATGGTGTTCATTAGAAAGAAGTAACATAAGGTAATAGGAAATACAGAAAGAAGAGATCAGTTATTAAAAAAGAAAAATATAAAACAAAAAAATAAATAAATGGATAAAAATGTAATCAAATTATTAAAATAAAAGGAGAATTCTTTTAGGGTAGAAATGCATTGCATCTGCCCTTGAACTTTCGAAGTTCCAATTGCAAAGCATCCTCAGGAGACTGTTCCACAGTCCAACGGTGTGAGGAATAAAAGAACAGAGAAGTTCGATAGCGAGGCACATTTACTGCATACTGGTGCTGCTGTTCAGTAAATCTGGTTGCTCTCGGCAGGAAAAGGGGATCAGGAACCAACTGTGAATGTGAAAGATCTCTGTTAAAATAAAACTTATGAAAAACTGACAAAAAAAAAAAAGAGACCATCCATCGATGGTGCAAGTCATAACTGATAATATGTGGAAACAGAAACCTACCACCATGAATATCTGGCAAAAGCAGACATCCACAATGGAGAACAGTATTCTAGTAAAGGGACCTAAAGCAGATTGCACTGTTTTTATAAATGTTATAAATATATGAGGCCTTACGTACAATACCTAACTTTCGTGCAGCATTTGCTGACATTTTCGCTAAACGTTTCTCTAAATTGTGATGTGAGCCAAAAGTTACACCTACAATAATTAAAGCTTCTGAATCATTCAGCACAGTCCCATCCACCTGAAGGGAGGATGAGGTTGGAATATCTTTATGAGATCTGCTAATAAACAGTACTTTCGTTGTACGTTTTAACTCATACCTTAACCATTCACTAATCTACTCAATGTGACGAGTGATTTTACTACACCCACAAGTGTTGCATCATCGATATATTGAACAATCTTGTTTTCCAGGCCAACTGCCATTTCAATTGTATACACTAAAAATAACAGTGGACTAAGAACACTACCCTGTGGAACTCCAGATACAATAGGTCTTGGTTCGCTAAAGATCCCATCAAAAGAAACTCGCTGCTGCCTACCTGTAAGGGAATAATGAGGTAAACCTAAAACATATTCACCCACTCAAATGTTCTTAAGTTTATATAGAAGTGCCACAAGATTTACCAAATCGAAAGTAACACTAAAATCTATTTGAATTACTCTACACTCAAAACCCTTATCAAAGTTCTCTTGTTTGGCATGTCAAATCTAAATGAGCATCAGGTACCCAACTGAAAATTTATGCATGTTGACTATCAGCTAACAATCCTTTAGATTCATAAAAAGTTTACACAGTGGAGTTAAGTTTCTCTGCAATCCTGGACACCACAGGGAGAATAGAAATTGGCGTGTACTTACTGCAGTCTGCAGATATGCCAACTTTCTGGAACAGACGCTAAGCTTGCGCTCATTTCCAGATACTACGTCGACCTGAAAATCTAATGAATCTACTAATCTTGATATACAACACACTGGAAATCTTTTAAAAAACAAAGGTGCCATCAGGATCTTCTCCATCCCAGCTATCAAGATTATCAAGAATTTTCTTTACACCCCTAGAGCGAAATGTAAATTTTGTAAGAAAGTATTCAGGGAGAGGGCACCATCAGCTGATTGCTTAGCTACAAAAGCTCGATGAGGCAGTTCAACCTTTTCCCTAGGGCCAATAACCAATTTTCATCATCTGTTAGTAATGGTGGAATGGAAGATGATGCCAAAATGGTCTACAGATGAATGAGTAATTCCTTCATTTCCTCCTTAGAAAGAATTTTCTCAGCAGAAAACAAAATGGTGCAAAATTAAATTTCGTCTCCATGTGTTGAATTTGGTCTGGTCATGGTAAGCTCACTTTCAAATATCGTCAAATGGCTGGTCATTTGTCCTGAACAAACACCTTTCTGAAGGACATCAATTAAAATATCCATCAGAAAATAAAGCGATAAATCTTGGGATCTCGATCTGATATAGCATCTGAAACATTAAGGCCTGACATTCATTTGATCCCATTGGCTCTAGGAAGAGACCATTTTCCAACGTTAAAGAACATGTGATTGATGATATCTCCATCTCAATGCGCAAAGATCGGAGGCCTAAACATGGAGTGTCGTACTTGACAATAGCTGAAACATCTGTGAAGATGAGGTCTAATTGTTACCAGACTATATATATGGGTTTCTCAACTAGATGGACAAAATCGGAAGATATACAGAACTCAAGAGCAGACCGGCCATGTCGATCTGTGGAATCTGAGTATTGTGGAGATTTGTTTAATACGAAAAATAGAAAACAGGAAGAATTCAGTAATGTAGGAATGAAGGAGGTTAATGTAAGATTCAGAACGCAAGTGGAAGCAACTAATGAGGATGTAACGAACTGTAATTAAGGCGCTAATGATGGACTCGAGGATGGGATTTAAGTGAGATGTGGAGATGTAGAATGACTGACTAGGTTGTGTATGCATGTTTAGATTTGACTAGGTTGTATATGCATGTTTAGATTAAGAAAAAGTTCAGAAGGAAAAACACCATAAGAATTATATGGGCATGAAAAGGTACTGCATAATGAAAGACATGGTATGATTTTGACTGAGAAAGTACAACAGATGACTCAAATGTCCATAAAGAAAGAACTGTGTGCAACTGGGCAATGTAAAGATGTGGTTCACTTGTTTGTAACAAAAGTCACGTGGAAAACTATGTATGAAGTATAATATATGTAAGTCTACAAATGCTTATGGTAAGAGTTAATTCGGAGGCAATGTGGAGGTTGTTGAAGATGTGGTAGAAACGCTAAATTGTGGAGTGGTAAGTTTTTATGATAGAAGTGAATTTATCGTTAGTTTGGTATAAAAATGGGCTGAGACAAAGGGTTATATGTCTCCACGGCTGTTTAATATATTTATGAATGGAGTGATATGAGAGATTAGAGTTATGGCAGTGGATGTAAGTATAATGAAGGATATAATAAAATGGGCACGACTGGAGCGAGGAATGGCTGATGTTTGCAGATGAATAGTACCGACTGGGGATTTCGGAAAGAAACTGCAGAAACTTGCAAAAGTTAAAAAGTGAAAGTGGGTACAGCCGAAAGTAAATGGAGGAAGAGCAAGGTTAGATCAATAAAAACCATGAAAATGAAGCGATAAATGTCACATGTATAAGTACCAAGGAGTATATTGGAAGACGGTAGGAAGAGAGAAGAACCGTTACAGAACATGTGGAAAGATGGTTATCAGGATGTACACAAAAGATTACGAGGAATCATGGAGTGTCTATGGAAGCCAAGACTGGAATGTTTGAATGGATTGTTGAGCCAACTCTCATTTGTGGAAGGTAAGTCTGGATGGTGAATACAAATAAAAAAAAACATGAAACTATAGATATGAATTGTTAGCACAGTATATGGGGCATAAGGAGTGGTGAAAGAGTGAGAAATATGGAGATGTGTTGAAGTAGTAAAAAGGGTAGTCAACTGTAGACGCAAGGATGGATCAGGGTGTTTTGAGACGATTTGGATATGTGAAAACTGGAGAACGTTACGTAAGCGAAAAGAGTATTTAGTCTGTTAAGTGTTAGGAAGAAAGAAAAGAGCTAAAAAGTCTTAGAAAGGCTGAAGAAGGTACTGAAAAAGAAAGACGCAAAATCTAGTGATCGGGAGAAAGCCTGCAAGATAGAGATGAGTGGCTGCGGAACATTGTGCGTGTGTAAGGTGGTTTGAGCTGCTGCTGGTGAGACTTTTTTTTTTTTAATTCAGCAATTACAGTATGGTTGTGGGAGTGACCACCGTCTTCTTTTTGGACTCGAAACCATGAATTCTTCGCGCTTTTTTGGATACGCTTGTCACTACGAAGCCTTAAGATTGAAGTGCAAGAAACATGAAGAAATTATGAAGTCTGGTACGCAAACAAACCCGGGTACCATAATCACAACTAGGCCACGTTGCCGACAGCGTATCAAAAAGCTCGAAGAATTCGAGAAGTTAAGAGGGTACTGTTATAACAATTACATATGTATCTGGTAAAAAGTGACCAGTATATTCTACATATATAAAGATATATATATATATATATATATATATATATATATATATATATATATATATATATATATATATATATATATATATATATATATATATATATATATATATATATATATATATGTCTATATAATGTATATATATATATGTGTATGTGCATAAACTTATACATGAACTGGCTGATATACGAAAGACGATACCACCTAGGCTATTAAAAGTTTTGTCCAGAAAGTAAAAAAAAAAAAAAAAAAACCCTCCTTTCAATGAACAAATGAATTACCCACGAAAATTAGGCTATAATAATTCTACGCACTGGGAACTTTCAGCCATTCAGTGCTTACCCCAAGAAAATAAGGCGCTGGAGTGATTGGACAGCGGGATGAAGAGATCCAGAAAATAAATAGGTGAAGCAAATGGAGTGAGAGGTTAAACTGAAATGAAACCGAACAGTTGTACTAAGAAGTTATAGTAAGAGAAGATGGGAGAAAGGAAGCAGGAATTGAGGTCAAGTAAAAGGCTACAAAGTTGGTGCAGCAAGGAGCCGAAGAGACGCTGAAAAGACCCATTAGTAATGCCTAAGGTGCACTGACGTCACTAACCCATGACGGTGGTCTCCTTCCAATGTAGACAGGAAAAGCTTCAACACAATTTTGTAAGTGTGAAGAAAATTACTAACTTTGTTTTGTTAAAAAAATCTATTAAAATGTGAAACAATATGACAATATTGAAAAATATTCTGCATTAAGATTTTCAATCATTTGTTTGACTGAACAATCCAGCATGTAATGATACTTGCACAAATTAATCAAAACTTTACCGCAGAGCCACCTCAGACATTATTAATAATAATAATAATAATAATAATAATAATAATAATAATAATAATAATAATAAATGACTTTGCCACTACTTTCCTAGTGACCCTCCATGCATTATACAAAACGAATGTTAAATGTCCCATTAGACCAATGCTGTCAAGGTGTTAATTGGATTCTGGATGGACATTTATGAAATGTTTCTAGCATTGATTGTAGGAATACGTCATGGTTGATGCTCGCTTGCTCTCTTTCTCTTTTTCTCTTTTAAATAAGCGAGCTCCTCTCTCTTTCTCCCTCTCTATAAAAAAGTTCGTGCGTGGAGTTTTTGCATCCCTTCGATTTACTGTTTTAAACAAGAAATAATTTTAACGTTCAGTTCAACAAATTTCAAGTAACATTCAACAACCCTTATGGAAAATTTTTGTTTAAGGCGTTAGTTCCCGATATATACTTTGCATCTATTTTTCTAAGTCTATACCTTTATGCCTGAATCTCTAAATGAAAAAAATACAGGAAATGTGGGAAATGGTATCTGAGTGATACCTACGTCACTACAATCATACCTCAAGAATACAATCCTACATTCAATTGAGAGAGAGAGAGAGAGAGAGGGGGAGAGAGAGAGAGAGGGGAGAGAGAGAAGGGGCGGGGGCGAATCCGTCCTTCGATATAAGGAGAGACCCTTCCATACACAAGACCTCAAGTATCCATTGCCCTTGCTCCACAACAAGGAAGAAGTAGTAGAAGTACGCTAAGGACCAACAACTTACCTTTGGAGATTAAGTTAAAGTTAAGGCAGGGGGAAAATCGTTACTGGGTGGCCCTGAGGAAAGGTCAAAAGGTCATTCATACCTTGGGGGTGGTGCGTAGTGGGAATGGTGGGAGGGGGCAGGAGCTAGGAGGACAGACAGACGGAAGGGCTGCATGGAGGGAGAATCATTCATTCTTTGGATGGAATGGATTAGAAGATGATTTCCCCCAGTCTATAAAAGGAAAGGGTTATTTCGGTAAGGAAGGAATCATTTTCCCTTCCTTGTAGTCTGGAAGGGAAGGGATGGAAGGGTAGGGCTGCCTGCCTGCCTGCCTGTCTGTTCGTCTGTCTGCCTGTGTCCTTTCATTGACAAGCAGGACAGTTGATTCAGTAAATCCCAGAGTGGCGTTTCAGCATTTCCCCTTCAACTTGAACGGGAAAACGAAAGCCAATCAGCCAATGATAAAATGATGGATTCGAGTTTCGTCGGAGAGACAAAAATGTCCAAGCTAATTATGCAAACATAAAATGCTCTTTCCAGTCAGGAGTATTGATTCATCCTATGTTACATCCTAAGAAAAGAAAAAAGAACACTTTCTCTACCGAGATGCAAGGATTCGTGTTTATGATGGGAGGATTTTCCATCTGACTAGGTTGCAATCCATCATGCTTAATATTAAGACGTTTCTGGATAAGATTAAAGAAATACCAGTCTTTTTTTTCTAACGAAAACGTTTCATATTATAATTCAAAGATAGATATAACGTATTCTAAGAAAATAAAACCCTTGAAACGTTGAAGAGAGAGAGAGAGAGAGAGAGAGAGAGAGAGAGAGAGAGAGAGAGAGAGAGAGAGAGAGAGAAGAGTTAAAGGGAATGAAATATTTGCCTCCTATAACACATAGTAAGCAAGCGAGGACAGGAGACCGTCATTCTGTTCCCCTTTGGAGCGGGAAAGAAACTGCAGCCAAAAAGACGCAACACTGTCTATTCCACAGAGGGCAAACGATCTTTCTCGTGCGCTGTCATGGAAAAGGAATGAAAGGGAAATCTAACAAAGAAAAATTTGCAGTTATTAGACTTTGGTTCATCCCAGGGAAAATCATTCATTATGATCTGCTGTAAAAGATAAATCATTTAGTCTAAAGGATATGATTCAACCGGAAAGGCATTAATTTACGCGAACGATTCCATTCTACGAAAAGGATTTGCACTAGGGAAGTGTTTCAACCTTCTAAGAGAATGATTCAGCCTAAAGATTACGATCATTCTTTTCATGTCATAGAAAACTTCAGGACTCATTCCCGTAGGACTAATCAGTTGGTTCGGGATCGGTTTCCAAGCTATGAAATATGAAATAAAACATGATTCATTCCAAAGAATGTAGGAAATCACATAAATGAAGCTAAAAGGATGCTTCAAAACTTTTGCAGATTACGTTCTCTGAGAAAAGGCTTCTTTCAACAGATGTCTCAAAATAGACGAAAAGTGATTGAGTCAATCTGCAAGGAGTTACTAATTCTGAGGTACGACACCAAGATTTTCTGCCAGAAATGGTTTACTCTGGTATTTGAAGCCCATAATTCAGTCTACGTAGTGTTATATTCTACGGGACCATTCAACGAGATAAAAATCTTTCCAAGAGTCCGACCTCGTAAAAGAAAATGATTCAATCGAAAGAATCCGTTCATTCCGAGATACGACATCTCCTTGTCATAAAAAGATGTCGAAGCAACAAAGAAACCTCTTGGAAGGAAAATATAAGACTGAACTTGAGGGAAAAATGACAAAAGATTTCCTTTGTCGGTTGGGATGCATCAGTCATCTAAACTGCACTGCATCATCTACTTTATGAAACATGCTCTATTTCAACAAGGAAGTTCCCTCTTTGTACTTGAAGAATTAGCACGTGGTACGCGCTTCGCAGAGCATCACCACTGCCACTGTTCAGGTGCCATGATGCCAAAACGGCCAGTTTTCTTGAAAAGGTTATTGGTGCTGGCGCTCATCACTGTCTTAGAAAACTGACTTATCCTGTTCTGCCACGTAGCTATGCTCACATTCATCTAGTTTGTGATTAATCTTTATTTTTTATTTTAATTTACTTGTTATTCACTATTCCGTTACATATGGACATCCTAATAACCATAAGGCTTGTTCCATTTGACTGTTTTCGCACTTAGAACAAGAGCCTTAGATGGACAAAATCCTCTATCAAGGTACTTGATTAAATTCAACCCATTTCTTTACTATGTGACCTCGAGATGGGTTCTTGCGGTTGAATCGCCTCACAGAGGAGTCATTTTAAACGACAACAAATCTTTACCTCTGACCAGACTTCTCACAACGATCTGCCGGCAAGCTATTTCATCCACCAATTTACCAAGCTGAAACGGGTCTACTACTGGTTAAGCAATACAATTTTCCGTGGAGAAAACTGTGCTGCTGAACGCGTAACTATCTGTGTTCTCTACGCAAGAAAAATAACTTTTCAAGTCAATGTCCTGATGGTAACCTAAACTCAAAAATGACTAGGCCGTTCCTTAACAAGAGAGCCATATTCGTCTCTCCCGGACAGCCAGAATCACGCAGAGAGAGAGAGAGAGAGAGAGAGAGAGAGAGAGAGAGAGAGAGAGAGAGAGAGAGAGAAGTGGGTTAGGCACATTAATAGAATGTTCCCGATAAAAGTGCTGCATGAAAGAATTGCATTCAAGTAGATCATGCAACCTGTAACAATAGGTCGAGTGCTCTTCAAGGTTTGCACAACTTACCTTGATGAGTTAAATTAGCAAACCCCTTCGGTAAGGCTATAGCTAATTGTGTATGAAGGTTAGCCTAAGCTTTGCTATACAGACCGGTTACGCACCTCCACCCTCTCTCTCTCTCTCTCTCTCGCTCATGAAACGTAGAAGACAATCTTTCTTGCAGAGATAATGACTAACTTTGCAGATGCTGTAACTAGAAAGATTGGCTAATATGTATTATTAACAAAGTGGACAGAAAGACAAGCCACACGTTCAACAATACAACGTTCTTCGCGGTGAAACAGCTTGTGTATTGCTTAGCACGCAGTAAACCCTAATCATCAAGGTAAAATAGTAAATAAAATACCTTGATGACAGATAGTTTTGGCAAAACTCACTTCCGCAAACGAAATAACAGCGCATAGGTACTGGAGCTATGGGACAAATGTCGGTAGAAATTTAAAACCGGTTCAAAGAAAATATCCACCGGGTAAATGCATCTGTTTACATGTTGTTTAGGCACCCTAATAAACACACACACATAACCCAACCATAAACATAAACCTAGCTGGGAATACTGTAGTAAGACAACTGAGAAATTCACTAATGTGAATGTTTTCATTCTTTCCTAGTTAAGAAATTACGATTGGTTTTGATTTTTTATCTTTCTCGTTTAACAACGAGAGGATATTGTCTGCACAGTATCACATTTTTTCGAATACAATGTTTCCGATTACAACAAATTTTCAGTGTCTAAAAAGATCAACTGATTAACATCGACTGGCATTAACTCTTCAAGGAACACCAAAACCTATCTTAACAACGCAGAACAAGACTCAAATGATTAGTCATCCTGTTATAAAACATTCAGATAAAAACACTACAAAAGACTGGTGTCGCCTTCTAGTCAGTTTAATTCAGATGAATAGGAAATTAAAATCATGCGTTCGAAAACAGATGCAAATGAGAATGCATGATGACACTCCACTAACATGAGCAAGATGTCAAACAGCAACGGAAAGTGTCAGTTTTAACCTAGATTGTAATGAGAACTGACCTGGGTAACAATACCAAGAACAAAAAGAACAGTTACTATATAAACAGATATACGTTCTACTTCTTGCAGGCACAGTTATGTCAGACAAGAAAAGCAAGCAGGCGACAGGGCGCACAATTTTATCATTATACATAATGCAGATTCTCAGTCTTAAAAATTCACTAGCTTAACTATGATGGCATCAAATGAACAATTGACAAATGACACAGATTACATAAATCTGGGGGAGAACTCTGCCACCTTACATAAACGAAAACCGCCAAACATTAATACCTAACAAAAAGTAAAATGGGCAACTTCAACAGCATAAATTTAGGAAATGGGGACACTTAGGTATTCTTACGAAGGATCAGACACCAAACTTACTATATGTCGATGCAAATTTTCATTAATAATTTATGTCAAATTACTTGAAGAAAAGTAGTCCCCACTTTTACTTTTTTTACTCTTTTACACATCTATACACACACACACACACATATATATATATATATATATATATATATATATATATATATATATATATATATATATATATATATATATATATATATATATATATATATATATAATCTGAGACACAAAAAGAGAAGAGAAGCTGTGCGTATGTATTCCTCTTGTGTATGGAGAGACGTGGATTTAAAGGGGACGGTGTTGAAAGCAAGGTCCCAGACACGCCTGGATCAGACAAAGAGAAAAGTCTCCCTTTTTGGAAGGTTAGGAAAAACTGTTATGAGAGAGAGAGAGAGAGAGAGAGAGAGAGAGAGAGAGAGAGAGAGAGAGAGAGAGAGAGAGAGGGCTAATGCTGCTTATAAGAAAGGAAACTAAAGCCACACGGCGATATAAAGAATTGACTCTTTAAAATATACGATTAGCGAACAAACGAGTTAAGAAACAAATCTGAGCCATGTGCTGTGTGTGTGTGCGTGTGAGAGAGAGAGAGAGAGAGAGAGAGAGAGAGAGAGAGAGAGAGAGAGAGAGATTACATTCGTATTTAGATAGGAGAAAATCCTATCTGGATAGGGGTCCGAGGCTCGGAAAGGATTACGCGCAAAAGAAGAGATGAATACGCCGAGTGGATGTCAATCCGGTCTTAACCACAGAAGTATGAGTAGGAAGACCCAACAAAAGATAACGTACACATCACATAAGGGGAAGTGTTTCACATATAAAATAACCGTGACAGATGGTACCGGCTTGGAATCACGTTGATGGAAAAGTAAGACGTATGAGTAGAAAGACCACAAATGGGGAATAGCATCAAAGCACGTCAACTTCAGCACGAGAATGATACTGCTCTCTTTTTGTATTTAAAGAATGGAGGAAGAACAACCATTAACAATCCTAGAGGAGATCCTGTTAAAGAAATGACGTCAAGAGAATTGGTTTTTAGTTCACCTTCTTTAGCAAATGGCTTACTTTATTTCACGGAGCATCTTTCACCTACAAATCCCACCTTAAAGATATCAAACTGCAGGCAATAGCTTGGGTCTTGATAATAATAATAATAATAATAATAATAATAATAATAATAATAATAATAATAATAATAATAATAATGCTAAAGCACGATAAAATTAAATTCACCTTCTTACAAACATTTCAAAAAAATAACCATAATTATAAAAAAATGTTCCATTTACAAATCCTGAATTGCAAATATGCTGCCGTGATCTGTGTGATCACGTATCTTCCCTAATATGATCTACAATCGCCTTTTTCAGTAATAAAAAAGTAAACAAGTATTTTGAAAAGAACATCAGAGATTCGAGCGCTTTTTCGGAAAAATCACTGGTCATGATTATTTCAACAATGAACCGAAGCCTCGCCTCTGTTCATTGTTGGAATTGAGTATACTGATGCTACGTAATAAAAGTGACTGATTAATTACCACTCTCTCTCTTCATTCTCTCTCTCTCTCTCTCTCTCTCTCTCTCTCTCTCATATCAAAACACAATGTGATATATATATATATATATATATATATATATATATATATATATATATATATATATATATATATATATATATATATATATATATATATATATATATTCTAAATATTTCTAAAATTTCTATAAAAGAATCGTTTTTGACCTGTCATCTGTCACTAAGAGTGCATAACATACTCTCATATGACCTTACATCTTTATAGGAACTGTGAGTAATGTTGTTTTAAATGGTTTGTTAACCAAAGGCATGGTCTTCAAATTTTGGAAAGCATTTCTGTAGGTAACGTTATTTTATGTCACACGGAATAATACTATTGAAGAAACTGCAGAAACTAATGAATGAGCGTGGAAGCGTTAGTATGATAACATATTTAAATTATATATATATACATATATATATATATATATATATATATATATATATATATATATATATATATATATATATATAATACGTTTGTGTGTATGTATTAATTTCAGTTTTTCCCGTTACTTAGAGGGTCATTTTGTCTCATGTTATCATCATCTGATTAGCTAAATGTCAAACCCCACTAAGTATGAACCACAGACTTCAGTTCTTCCACCATACTGATTTTTCCTCTTGCCAGCTTCAGTTTACCTGCACAACCTTACTTTTGTTGCCATATGGCTCTCTTACTAACAATTTCACGCTCATTCATCAGTTTCTTCACTAATGTTATTCCGTGTGACATAAAATAACGTTACCTACAGGAATGCTCTCCAAAATTTGGAGAGCATTCCTTTGGTTAACAAACCATTGAAACAACACTACATACAGTTTCTATAAAGATGTAAGGTCATATGAGAGTATGTGATGCACTCTTAGTGACAGATGACAGGTCAAAAACGATTCCTTCAAAGAAATGTTAGGATTAAAAATTCTGTGATCTGAAACATCAATGGAGAGCTAAAATTGGAAACGTAGCTCAAGATAAGATTATTTTGGCTGCTGTTGAGTAAGAGAAAAGCTAAGGAGGTATTCCATTTACATTTTAGGCACACAAGGTATGTCTTTCCCTGGACTCATCCTGAAGAGCAGCAGGTAAATAAGGATAAAGAATGACATGAGAAGTGACATGAGAAGGAGTCCATAAAATCGCAGTTCATCTGGAACACACAAACACCAGATACTACATAAGCAAGACTGGTAGAGGTTTCGGATGCGGATATAGTCTGGTGAATATGACTCCAGCTGGTGATTCATTTCAATACAGCAGGGTTTATGCGGTGTCTTGTCATTGTCTAGACCATTGTTCATGCAGATAATAATGACAAGAGGAGAAGAAATACAAAAATACAAGTTAATCCTTGATTAACAGCTGAAGGTAACTAAATAAAGTGTTCACATTCAGTCCAAGAATTCACACACGTACCACAGATTAGTGCATATGAGTGCCAAACAATACACATCTACAGTTAATCCTGTATTACAGCTCAGGTCACTGAAAATAATTTGAGGCAATCAAGCTAGCATCACAGACAATAAAATTGAGGTTTCAGCAAGAAATGGTAGTTCAGGTTAAGGGGAATAATGCTTAAAAGATTATAGGAGTCACAGATTTTTATCCCAAATCCATTCTAAAGAAACCGGCAGTCGACACAGGTTCAGAATTAATAGTTTGCATTCCAAGTCCTGCACGATATAAATGAAACTGATATATCACTTGGCCGTGTTCACAACAAGCGACCAAGCCAAAAAATACAGGCACAGGAAAAAATACCTCGATTTAAGCAAACGAATCTGAATTCGAAAGGTAAAGCAAACTGAACGAGAAAAAAAGGTATAACTTGATTTACAACACTGAAAAACAAAACTCTTACTTTCTGAGAATAACAATGTTAGGGATAAAAAAAAAAATTCGAATTAAAGGTCAAATTTACACGGGCGAAAAAGTCATAAACCAAATCGAATAAAAAAAATCTGATTTCTTGCAATTCAACCTAAAAATCAACAATTAATTTCCTTACATACGTTTAAAAAGATACGGAAATTCTGATGATTAACACGAATACACATGATTCATACATACAAACTATAACATATGTATGTGTGTATATATATATATATATATATATATATATATATATATATATATATATATATATATATATATATATATATATATATATATATATATATATATATATATATATATATATATATATATATATATATATATATATATATATATATATATATATATATATATATAATACATATTTATAGACAGATCCATGCACGTGTGCTGTATTTACGTAATTTTGTATTTATGTACATGTGTCTGTTTATACGTAAGTAAATATAATGGGTAAGGAAGGGCTGGAAGATATTGCAAACGAAAATGTACTGAAAATTAGTTTTTGGTTAGCAAATAATTTGGCAATTGGAGGTACTATTTTCCAACAAAACGACATCCGTAAATACACTTACGAATCTCCAGTCACAGAAACCAAATAGATCAGACGGCTACCACTCAACAAGGAAAAAGGAATACTGGGGAATGTTAAGAGCTAAAGAGAAGCAGATGTCCCCAGTGATCACTGTCACTGCCACGCTAGAGCTGAAATTTAAAGCATAAAAAAAAATTTCCAAAGTGTTTCAATTTTAATTTGGGAATGTTTCCTGAAATTCAACATCAAAAGGCTTTTGCAACTGAATTATTATTATTATATTATTCAGTAGATGAAACCTGTTCATATGAAACAAGCCAAAGGGGACACTGACTTGATATTCAAGCTTCCAAGGAATATGGTGTTCATTAGGAAGAATTAAGAGGAAGTCAAGTGAAACACAGAAGGAAGAGATGCCACTTATTAAAAAAGAATATAGACAAATAAATGAAAAAATATTAAAATGCAAGAATTATAGTATCAGAGTAGCAATGCATTGCATTTTCTCTTGAACTTCTGAGTTCCAATTGCACATCCTCTGGGAGGCTGTCGAAATACACTTCCAGTTCTAGAAAAACACATCTGATGGGAGCACCGATTAGTAAGGACTAGTTTAACTTCAAGATTATTATTATTATATTATTATTATTATATTCAGAAGATGAACCCTATTCATATGGAACAAGCTTCCAAAGAATATTAAGTGTTTATTAGAAAGAAGTTACAGGAGGTAAAGGGAAATACAGAAAGAAGACACCATTTATCAAAAAAGAAAAATAAATTAACAAACAAACAAATAAATAGATAAAAATGTAAGTAATTATTAGGGTAGTAATGCACTGCATCTTTACTTCAACTTGTGAAGTTCCACAGTCCAACGGTGTGAGGAATAAAGGACCTCTGGAACCGTGACGTTCGACAGCGAGGCACATTTACTGCATAGTGGTGCTGGTTTTCTGCAAATCTGGTTGCTCTAAGCAGGAGAGGGTGACCAGGGATCAACTGTGAAAGTGAAAGATCTCTGTTAAAATAGAACTTATGAAATATTGACAAACAAGAGACCAACCGTCGATGGTGCAAGTCATAACTGCTACTATTAAAAAACAGAAACCTACCACACGAACCACTTTATCTAAAAGAGATAAATTTCTGGCAGAAGCAGACATCCCAACCAGAGAACAGTATTCTAATAAAGGAAGGACAAATGACCTAAAGCAGGTTGCACTGATTTTTATCACTGTTATAAATATATGAGGCCTTACGTACAATAGCTAATTTTCGTGCAGCATTTGCTGAAACTTTCACGTCAAAAGTTAGATGTTTTAAAAGTTACACCAAGAATAATTAAAGCTTCAGAATCATTCTGTAGAGTCCACTTGAAGGGGAGGATGGGATGGAAAATCTGCACGAGATCTGCTAGTCAATAGTGTTTCATTTTACTGGAGTTCAGCCTCATCCCCACTGACCACACCATTCACAAAACCTCTCCATGTCAAGATTGAGATTAAGGGCAGCTTCATTTCTCATAAGTAGAGATTTTACTACACCCACAAGTGTTGCATCATCGCCATACTGAACAATCTTGTTTTTTAGGACAACAACCTTATGACTTGTATATACTAAAAGTAACAGTGGACCAAGAACAGTACCCTGTGGAACTCAAGACACAAAAGGTCTTGGTTCGCTGAAGATCCCATCAACAGCATCTCGTTGTTGCCTACCTGTAAATATATCTTGAAGTAAACCTAAAACGTATGCAGCCCCCTCCAAGATTCTTAAGTTTATCAATGCGTACCTCATGACTTACTAAATAGAAAACAGCACTAAAATCTATTTGAATTACTCTACACTCAAAACTCTTATCAAGGCTCTCTTGCAAATGGCATATCAAATCTAAAAGAGCATCCCAGGTACGTAACTGCTTTCTATATGAATATTAACTATCAGCTAAAAATCCTTTAGATTCCTTATACTTATATAGTAGCTTGAAAATTAGCTTTTCTGCATCTTTGGACCACACAGGGAGAATAGAAACTGGCGTTTAGTTACTGTATTCTGTAGATATGCCACTCTTTGGAACAGGTACTATTAGTCTATAAAGCTTGCACTCATCCGCAAAGATACTACGTCGACCTGAAAATCTATAGAAGCTACTGATCTTGGGAGACAACATACTAGAAACCTTTTTAAAAAACAATGGGAAGAAACCATCAGGATCTTCTCCACCCCAGCTGTCAGGATTATCAAGAATTTTCTTTACATCCCTAGAGTGAACTGCAAATTTTGTAAGAATAAGTTCAGGATGAAAAGTATCAGGTAGAGGGACATTCTCAGCTGATTGCTTAGCTACAATAGCTCGAAAAAGCAGTTCAGCCTTTTCCTTAGGGCCAGTAACCAATCGACCATCATATCTGTTAATAGTGGTGGAATGGAAGACGAGCCTAACCCAAAGATAGTTTATGCCAATTTGGTCCACCACAGATAAGTCTGAGCAATTCCTTCAAGTTTCCTCTTTGAAGAATTATTGTAATTTCTCTCAGCTATATGGTAAATTCTATTCACAGGACAGCGAGACTCAACAAAAATAGTGTAACTTTCATGTGAACGATTTCGTCTCCATGTCCTGAATTTGGTCTGCCTGTTATGGTAAGCTCATCATGTATCGTCAAAACATGGCTGGTCATTTGTCCTGAACTTTATATCCTTTCTAGGGATATACCTTACTAAATTAGCCATCAGCATTTCATTTAACTTTTTGGGATTTGGATCTAATATAGCATCTGGAATGTTAAAGTGACCGACAAGCTTCAACAATTCGATCCCAGTTGGCTCTAGATTTCAGCCAGACCCTTTTTCCAATGTGGCTTGAGGAATTTACTGATTGACAGATATGCCCATTTCAATGGCGCAATGATCGTAAGTGTCTATATACATGCAGACCTTGGACTTGACAGTAGCTGGAACATCTATGAAAATGAGATCTAATGTATTACCAGAAATAATTGTGGGTTCCTCAATCAGCTGGACAAAATCGGAGGATACACAAAACTCAAGAGCAGACCGGCCATGTTGATCTGTGGAATTTGAATTACGCCATCCACAGTGCTTTGGATTACAAACCCCACAAATATTATAACAATCTGTGGGGAAGACGTACTGGAATATGGGGAACAAAACAGACCTTGCATATCGGGTGAGACTTGATTTAATAAATAAAGAATAAGAGAAAGTCAAAAGGTACATGTACACAAATGTGACGGAGGAGATTTATATGCTATTTACCCAAGTTTAGATAGTGAAGTTAAACGTAGATCAAGAAGAGGTAAGAAGGCAAACAGGTTGATGATGCTGACAAAGTCATGAATTCAGGGAATGACACTGGTGTTAGGGTAGCCCACAGAATTATTATCATTATCAACACATATCCACGGGTGAAAAGAAAAGAGGAAAATACTTGTCAAAAGGAGGGATTGGTCAATAACAATATCAAAAGAAGATGGACAACGCTGAGTAGAACATTTTTCGTGAGGTCATGAGATAAGAGTTAAGGATAACTGATTGATATACCAGAAGTTGACGAAGATCAGAATGTGCTTATGAATGAGCTCACAGATTCTGTAACAGAATCAATAACAAAGAAATTTGGGAGAAAGAAGACACGATGAAACAAAACATGATGAAGGGGAACTGGAAGTCATAACTAAGGTACCATATAAATGTAACTTAACCCGATGTCGGCAGTAAGCAAATATTTAGTAAGCTTATTCCCAACAGACTGGAGAAAAGAAATGACAAAAAACTTGACGAGATGAACAAGCTTCTTCTGGAAAAGCATGATTTTCACAAATCGAATATTTGTATTAAAAAGATTAAAAGAGATTTAAAAATCTCTTTCTGATGTTTTTGTTGAGTAATAAATGGCATTTGACAGCGTCCACAGACCAATATTATAGAAGGTCTTGCATCGCTACTAACCGAGACTATCCAAGAGCGAAGTGATGCAGATTCATGCTGACAGGATCTTGTCAAGTGAATTTCCTGTAAAAATTCAGGAGCTACAAGATAAAAAAAAATTTTTTCTTGCCTTTGCTGTTTGCAAATTTTTTTTCTGTGAAAAAAATTATTTGAGATGTAAGAGAAATTTTTGTTGAAATAACTTAGAAACTTGAGAATAAAAATATGGAGAGTATGCTGTTTTAATCAGCAAAACATGAGCAAAACAAAAAATATACAAAGCTTGTTGCTGAATTGTATCTTAGCGATCGAGACGAGAATCGCAATAAACATAAGGAAAAACGGGAATAAAAAGAACAATGCATGTACAAAGGTATGAAGTGTCATTGGTTCGAGAAAGGATTAATGAGGATGAATCTTTCAAATATTCAAGAACACGGGTATCCGGTAGAGGCTTTCTTGAGTTGGAATTTATTGAACAACTAAAAAGCCATTTAAAAAAAAAGGGGGGGGCCCGACAGAATAATACTGCAAATCAAATACACTGATATTGCATACGAAAATCCAGTTTATTCATAAGTCTAATCCGATCTGTATAGCTATACAGACTTGAATCAGAGTATAACAATGAAACTATACCTGAAAAGATTATTGATTTAATATAAAGCTTAAAAGTATTATGAGTCACATGTCAGGCCACAGTCAGAAATGTTACCGTACCGGAAACTACATTAGTCTATGATGATCAGGTTAAGAAACAAGGCAGTTTATGAACGATATGACCACATCCCAGCGATAAGAAGCTTTGTATCTGTATATGAGGTGTGGGTAAGTGAAGACATTCAGCAGTACTCTCTTTCAGCTGTGATTTCCTCCTCCCTGCAATGAAGTATATTCTCAACCTCTGCTCAGGATGTCCATGCCTTTCCTTGTTTAATTCTTCTTTTCTGGCACTGTCTTTATTCTGTTTTCATCAACTTCTGCACATGTGACATATACAGGCTCCGGCAACATTTCTATTCCCAGTTCTTCCTCTTGTCTTCAGATCTGAAGCTTTGTGGTGACATAGAAAAACTGTTACTCTGTTATTCCATCTATTTAAGCCAACAGTTACTTCTGCCATTAATCCATGGCCTCCTCAGGGATATAATATAACATAATATAATATATACGTGTGTATATATATTACATATTTTATATCCTTGAGGATGGCCATGGATTAACTGCCGAATCAGCTGTTGGCTTAAATAGATGGAGCAACAGAGTAGCAGGTTTTTATGTCCCTGAAAAGCTTCAGCTCTGAAGAACCCTGAGTCAGAAGCAAAGTTACTGAACCTTGGCATCAGACAATAAGAGAGAAAGAAAAAGCAAAAGAGAGAGGTCAACAGTGCAAAAGTTACATCTAATGCCATCAACAACGTGGTCATTATCGCAGGCAACATCAGCGTCATTACTTTTATCAACGCCAACACAGGATTCACAATTTTCATCTCCAGAAAACGTATTCACAGGACAATCTTTCATTTCAACGATGTGTCACCCTTTGTTTCATTTTACATTAATAGTTAATCAGTGTGTTGGTTACACTTTTAATAAAATTACAAGAATATTTCTACCTGCCTCCGATAATTTGATCTTTATGGGCGTACTAAATCGCCAAGTCCCTGATGACTAAAGGACTCGAGATCAAACCTCATCAATGTAAGAGCAAATTTGAATTCAGATTATTACGGATTCTACTGGGAGGAATTCCATAGTGAATCGTATGTTATACTCATTAATGCAAGAATCTTCTTCAATATTTGCTCCCAGGTAATTGAAATATTAAATCTCTCTCTCTCTCTCTCTCTCTCTGTGCTCATTAAAAATTTCGTGATTTGTGAATACTGAAGTCCTGTTACAATAATAAGAGTAAGGAAATAAAGAGTCTTAATAAAACCTTTAACAGCCTTACGGTGGTTACTCTTCACACCAGGATCGTATAATAAAACAAAAATGCCAGTTCTCATCCTCATCATCATCAAGCTCATAACAAAAATAACCCTACCCACAATAACTGCAGCACCATTTTTATAGTTCACAATGTGATTCTGAAGAGGTGTAGTATTAACAGCATGAAAAAGGCAAAATGTCTGTAATCTCATCACCACAGCTCTTCCTTCAATTTCTTCAGATATACTACATCCTTGCTCGATCATTCGTCTCTTAACAATCCCCAATCTCCACTAATCCCCAACGCCGTATCAAAATCATATTGGCGGTTGTATTACAATAGTTTAGCTACATTCTTTCATTTATTGGTCTTGCAAAGGCAAAAGAACATTGCTACACATTTGTATTTCTTTGAAGGTGTTCAGACGCCAGAGAAGGTAAGATTGTGGTGTTGGTGAAGATGGGGGAGGAGCTGAAAGGGGGGGGGGTGAGTCGGACGAATGCGCACAATCAGCAGTACTGTAAATGTCCGATCGACCATACTTATAGTAGAATATCTGAAAATAATAGTAGTTTATCTTATAAATCTTGCACTTTAATTTTATATATAAGCAAAGGAATTAAATAATTCAAACTGGATCACGAAACTATTGACATTTTACGAGACATCAGCATACGAAAGGTAAAGTTACGATATCCGAGTGCCAGCTCCATTCTATTATCATTCTTCTCTCCGTGGATTAAGTCCGTGATAAACTGAACTTATTGACGTTAATCTTGCGATTTAGTCCCCTTCCAATAACAGCTCCAGTTAATTCTATGATGGCTTTTCGCTGCGCTTCTAACTCTCGAAATCTCGTCTCAAAGGATATATTCTGAGCCCTTCCTGATATGACCTCCCCGTCTCTTCACAGCAGCGTAAGAAGCAGTCAGTTTTGATTCTAGCGCAGAGCAACGTTTCAAAACTAAATTTAGCATGATTCACTATTAAAAGTGGTTCCTCGTTGGACGGGTCGGTAGAGTTCTCGGCTAGCATTCTGCTGGGCCCGCGTTCGAGTCTCCGACCGGCCAATGAAGAATTAGAGGAATTTATTTCTGGCGACAGAAATTCATTTCTCGCTATAATGTGGTTCGGATTCCACAATAAGCTGCAGGTCCCGTTGCTAGGTAACCAATTGGTTCTTAGCCACGTAAAATAAGTCTAATCCTTCGGGCCAGCCCTAGGAGAGCTGTTAATCAGCTCAGTGGTCTGGTTAAACTAAGGTATAATTAACTATTAAAAGTTTCTTTTTACATTTTACAGTTCACCGACAAAAACCTTTATTTCTGCCATTAAACTGATAGCACCTAGAGCTAGAGTAGTTACTACTACTACCTTGTGTCCTGGTTAAGGAATATCCAAAGTTTTTTTCCTCTCAACCTCAAGGAATGAAATAGTTAGTGGCTGGGTAGCAGGCGACTGGAATGATTATGAGGGCTACATCCACCTAACCTAACCTATGTCTTTGTGTCCTTACTGACTGGGGCGAGGGATGGCAGGTGCTGGGTCTCTTTAACCTATCTTCATAATTATGCCGGTCGCGCTGACGAGATACATCCTAATCCAAAGAACACCAACCTTCCCTATTCTCGGGAGCAACAAGCAACACCCTTCCTTCCCGGGAGAAGCTCCCCTGGCAACTGAAACCCTCCAGCCTTAACCAGTTCCATACCTATTCTTAACTTCAAGTTTTTTCTACTTTTATAGAGTTCGAATATTCGAGTGGATGTCTTTTCATTTGACTCACCTGTGTCTACAAAAGACTCACTCATCGCTCATCTGCCCGAAGGCCCCATGGACTGTATTCGGCTCGGGATTTCATATAGAAATCATGTGATATTGAAAGAAATTTCATCATCTAACCGTTACTTAGCCATAATTACTGATGATATTTCAAGAGACATAAATCAAAGGAATATTCCCTTAAAACGCAAATTCTTATGGAAAATGAAAATTATTGTTGTATTTTACACATATATGGAAAAGCAAGAAGAGAGAGAGAGAGAGAGAGAGAGAGAGAGAGAGAGAGAGAGAGAGAGAGAGAGAGAGAGAGAGAGAGAGCACTTAGTCGAGTACTTGACAGTAGCAGGCTAAAAATACCTTCCTAATTCAATAACACCCAGTCGGTAAAACCCTTTATTAGACAGACAAACGATAAAGGCGGCTGTCTAAATTCATAAGACTCCTAATGAAAATGGAACAACTCCGCATACAAACAACAGACTAGTTTAGCCTTACTTACAATAAAAGCATACGGTTATGGCTTGTGGAGCAACGAAATACAACGAACAATACTGGAGGCCTCGGGAACATTTGGACGCTACAGAGAGCGATAATGCAAAATGCAGCTATAGTTGTTACCTTAGATGTTTGAATAAAAAAAAAAAAAAATCACAGACATTCGACGTTTCCCCATTTTTAACAAGAAAAGGTAAAAGATTTACGATGTGGTGTCTGCAAATAAAAAAAATTTTTTTTTGCCTTGTTCCATGATTACCGCCGTAACAGGTAAACATGATACACATGACACCAAACATATGGCAGATGAATGACATTTCACCTAAATTTACTGATTTTAAAAGAGGCAAGAAAAACAGAAAAACTTTATAAAAGGCAAAATGCGATATTTATAATGCTTCCACAAAATCACAATCGTCTGCAATGCGTGAATAAGGCAAAACTACGACGTCTACAATATGATCCGATACACTCCTTAAACCGGTACAAGCTAATCCTTGCCTTACGAGTCGGATTACCGAGAATTAAACCATGACTAAAAATATATAAGTCTGTCTACCATGGCTAACCAAGATACAGAACAACAAATCATTCCTAAATAAAACTTAATAAAACTTTTTCCGGACAATTGCAAATACGCATTCTTATCATTTCCCCTTAAAGTAAGTACTTATGATCCGAACAGTCTCTTTTTTGGGGAGATATGTAAAAATTAAACAATTTTAAAATGTTACCCTGACACAGGTCCTTATTAAATTTTACAAATACGAATGCGAATTGTTGAATATAAACAATCCGGATGTCTGACCTGACGCCGATTAGCAGGAAGAATTTAAATGACATTACGGAAGAGAAGTATTAGCAGACAGAATCTGAATTCTGCTGTAAAAATCAAAAGGCCTGGCTGTCTCTTTTCAATTCTCTAAGGATTCAGATGTGCGGATGACTTGGCTGAAACTAGTTTAGAAAAGTAAAACAAGACCAAGAAAAACTCAAACGAGCCACTTTAAAAATGACGGGATAGCGATGGCTAGTGTCAAGGGGTAAAAGTTTTAAAAGATTTGTATTGGGAGTACACTTCCTGAGATTTTAACACTGGAATCACTAAGCCTCGTTAATCAACTGACACTCAACAGTCAGATCCTTAGCACATTTCTAAAATTTGTATAATATTAAATCGGTTGGTCTAACCCCAAATGCATTTATTCGTTCAAAATTTCCTCCTTGTCCTACCAAATCATCCTTTCCCTAACCACTAGTTCATTAAACTGTACTATTAAGTAGGCCATCGTTCGCTTGGCAGGAGTCAGTGAACCATTTTATTGTAACGCCTGGTAACTTAATAAAATTATCTTCATTCGCTCTACCAGATTATTAAGGAACCATTAAAGTTCCTCACAATGTGTTTTTTAATCATTATTAGCCCCAATATTCACATAATGAAAATATATCAAATGACGACACACATACTTTTATATATACAAACTATGTGTGTGTGTGTGTGTGTGTGTGTGTGTGTGTGTGTAACTACTGATCAGCATAAGCCCTTTCTTATATTGTTGTGAGAAGACCGATTAGAAGTCAAGGGCAGATGTCATAAACAGAAATGAACCTCGATAAATATCAAAGCCAGAATACCGCAGTAGTGGTATGGCCAGAGCATATGGAGAAGTAGCCTAAATGTTTCTAACTACAGTACTGTATATGCCGGTGTTAGAATGCTATTAGGACTACAACAAAGGTCACTGGTGATGCGCATCATGATGGCTTTTTACAAAGGTAGCGTGTCCAATTTGGTAAAAATTCACAGCCGTGTGATTTAAAATGTTAAGATCTTTTCCGGGGCCGTTTTACTACTGACATTCTATCACATTACAGTACTTCAAGACACTTCCTGGGACATTTTCACTGAGAACCATGTCCTCAAGTGAAAACCTTGAAGACTGCAGACCAATGAAGCAGTCTTAAGTCAAACATCGTTAGGTTTTTCAAGGATGAAGACAGGACTGTGAACAGTGGCTAGGAACCATCCAAGAGCCCGTTTGAAAACACATTATGGATATTCATTTCATCAAATGGAGAGGCAACTAACTTTTCACCAACATATTTCATTTTTTCTCTTAACAGTACCACTGAATTCTGCTATTTCGCTTAAACTGGTGTAAAACTGCAGTGGTCATATAGATAAATTATTGAAATTAAAACATATATATATATATATATATATATATATATATATATATATATATATATATATATATATATATATATATATACAGTATATATAATTATATATATATATATATATATATATATATATATATATATATATATATATATATATATATATATATATATATATACAATGTCCGCACATTCGTTAAATTCTTCCTGGATTATGCCTGAAATACATGATGAAGATAACTGGAATCTTCATTAGGTGTGGATGATAACATTCATAAAATTGTTAGGCCGTAAAATTCATAAGAATAATACTGAACGCTGCGCTAGAGTGAAAAGTGAAAAAATGTAGTACGAATCTCGGGGAGTCATTAAAATCCCCTGGAATATCCATTTGAAATACAGTACTATAGATGGAATTGTCATGAGGTGAGAATCATAATGCTAGATTTTTAGAGCCAATTTGGGGTCCCCGTCTTGCTCCCGGAAAAAAAAAAATGCATTTTTTGGAAGCTCTATCCTTTCACCTTCACACTCCTCTAGTCCCCATTAACTTCTCTGTCTTTTTTTATTATTCTATCCTCATTCGTGCCATTATTTGATAGACAGCTGTAAAGAAAAGGTAAAGTGAAGGATATATATCATAATTTTGAATATAGGGTGCTATATTCAAAACCAATTTACAACGTTGGACTCAACTCTGTATTGTGTTTTGTGACAATAGAGAGTTAACAATTGTTTGTTGGTATTGAATACAATTTTGTGCCTTTGGCCACTTTACGATATGCTCATTGGAATAATTTCATCATTATTTGTACAGGGATAGCAAGTAAGCAAATAGCAAACTTGTTTTTAATTTCACATAATAATGCTCTACAAAGAAAAAATGGAAGGTGGTTGGTCAAGCCTATCAAAACATAGGAGAGATAAAGCAACAGTCATGTGACACTGAAGGACAAGATGACAGACTGGATAGGCGCTCTCTTTGAAGTGACTTGCTGCAGACTGACAAATACATGAAATACACAAACAAAAACTCCAAGGATTACATACTATGAAAACCCCAACCATAATCAAAAGATAAAAACAGTTTTTCTCCTTTGTTTGTCTAATTTTTCTCAATTGTTTCGCTAATAAAGGGTATTCTTCATTTTTCCATTTGTTTTTTCCATCATTGTTTGTTTTCCCTACTGGGGTCCTTGGGTTTATAACATGGCTTTTCCATCAATGGTTATAGCTTGGTTGTTATCAAGAACAACAGCAGCAACATAAAAGTTTCGTCTCATGACCTAGAAGCAAAAATAATGGTATTAATGCAATAGAATCATGGTCATGAAAATGAAACTAGACAGTATGAGATGGCTCTCTCAAATGAGACAACTTGCTGCAGATAATAACAATAAACGAAACACAAGGGCATATGATCCAATGAATACGTACAACGAATACCCAGCTGTAAGCTAGTTAAGTGCGCACATGCACACACACACCCGCACGCACACACACGCACGCACACACACACACATATATATATATATATATATTATACAAGCCACTGGGCTTAATCTAGTGACCGAATTCACGTACGATGGCCAACCAGTGCCATGGAAGAGCAATGGCGTCCAATCCAGCATTCCTCTCTCTCAATAACCCCTCCTTTTACCCACTCTCTGTGCTGCCAGTATCTCTGTGCTTTTAGGTTTATGGGAGAGGCGCACAAATCATTACACTAAAATGAAGCCATCTGTGAAAATTTGCCTATCTGAGGCGGCCCAAGCCCAGTTGACAGAAGCATGGCCCAGGAGATTTCCCATTCTGCTGTTAGGAGCCATTTCGAACGGACGCACATTCCGCCCCTACCTCACAGAGGCTGCCATTTGCCTTGTGCCACGTGACACCAATTCTGGGACCCCAACTCATAAAAGAAGTGATTATTTTGGATACCCAATGTAAAATTACATAAAAACATAACAAGAATTCGGCAGCCAATTTTCCTTCAACAATATCCTATTTTCCTTACTTTCTATCAAGAAACCTTCCCAAATTTCCCCGTGGCCTCCCACGTGTATCCCTCTCTCTCCCATTGTCACTATGAGTATGTCCCACCTTGGATCCCAAACCTCTCTTCTACACCAAAGCCTCCCACCGTTTGCATGCTTAGTTAATTTCCCAGTTAGGAATTGATAACAAGGTGTCTCTTGACTGGCTGTGCAGTCCATGTGCCCGCTCGAGTGGTTAGAGCAATATTTAAGCATTTGGGTGTGGCACTGCAGTGAGTTATGATAGATCAATGATACATCATTAGGGCCTTAATGCATGCTCTTCTGTTACTTAATTCACCACCTCTCTCTTTCACAGGGATGCTTTTATCGTGTGTAACGTAGGATCATCTAAGCTTGCACCGTCACCCGTTTGTGCTCCATGTGTGACAAGATAAGGAAGTTTTACTACTACAGCACCGCCGAATATTTGTAATTTCATCTCATATATTGTATTAAAATAGGTACCAACTGTATAACTCTTTTGTGAACTATTGCTATTATTTGTTCAGTAAATGTTATCACTAACGGGGTATAATTATGCCTTATAGTAACTTGACAAACGGAAAATCAAAGTTAGTACTCCCAGTCCTTTCATTCTTCTCAGTTTTTTTGCATTACTGTCGGCCACTTTGTAGCAGTCGGCTGCAAGGCCATGGCTGGCAAGTAACATTGGCGATCTGGCCAGGATTTTCCTTCATTAGCCGAAGTGTGGATGTATTCGGGATTAAACGGAAGGTGAAATTCCTCCATCCTTTGATGTTAGATAAACAAACCTCTTATAGTAATCTCATTATAGCAGAAGCTAATCATAACAAAACCGTTTTCACGGACTTTCGGCTTCGAAGGCAAAAATTCCTCAGTGCTAGGAGTTAGGTAACGTAAATCTATGCATGCTATTTACATTTTGCTTTCAGTTTTAGTGGGATAGGCATATACAATTGGCTAGGGAACGTTTATTATCGTATTACTGTATATTAGAACTGTTAGACTTCAAAGAGAGAGAATGAGGATAGGATTTCTGTTTTCTTAAATTTTACCTAGGGTGTTAGCTATTCCTTTCAAACCTGCTAGATTATTTAGTCCATCTGGGGGACATGAGCATTATATTGATTTCATACCACAATAAGCAGTCCTATATATAATTTCATATTCTCAGACTAATTGACTTAGCCATACCCTCTCTGTTGTTAACATACCAATTTAAAGTGCAGGCACCCAAATTTCAATAGGCGTTCTATGGCCTATACATATATATATATATATATATATATATATATATATATATATATATATATATATATATATATATATATAAATCATCTGACTCATATCAGGATCACTGTCACAGGTCTTTCAAATGAAAAGACAAGGAGTTTTGCCCACTAGGCCACTGAAGTCATAAAATTTCATATTTGGAACCTGACAGAGCAACTGCACTCTTTTGGAACTACCTGGGCAAGCTAACTGCTTGCAAATGTTATCACTAAGCGTGAATTTCCCCTTGACAAACAAAGATCAGCAAGTACCAATTGAGCATGGTTTTGTGTAGTTGACTATTTCTATCTTATTCACTGCAGAGGATAATTCGAATGGAATGCTGTCAATCTGGGCCATTGCTGAGTCAAAGTGTGGAAAACATTTGGTATTAAACAAGAAATTCCTCCATCCTTCGGTGCTGGATAAACAAGCCCCTAAAGTAATTTCATTATAGCAGAAGCTAATTTTGGTTCAACCTTATTTAAGATTAATGAAGAAATTCCTGGGCAGTGCCCTGTGCCATAAATTGAAAGCATAAAAACAAGCCAATGAATCAACATCATATTTCTGTTCCACACTTGATTGTGTTGATTATAAAACGTATATTGATATTTTTAGGCATATTATAAATATATATATATATAATATATATATTATAATATATATATATATATATTAAATATATCCTTCATTTTAATGTGATTTTTTCCCATTTTTATATGAAGGGATAATCTGAATGAAATGCCTTCTCTTCGGGCCTTTGATTTGGCGTTGGGGAAAACACGCTAGTAAGGCAGTTAACCTCGATCAGGTGCCCTGCCTGACATCGCTAAGACCCAGGTAACGATGTGTTATGACTTGTATGGCCTAATCCCCAGCTCCCTTTCTCCCAAGCCTGGGTTCGAACTGGTGCGTTAAAATCGACAGTTCGAGATTGTGTGTTGAGGTGTCTGTTATGTTTTTAGAAGATGTTGGAGTGGCTTTGTTTATGTGTGTATTAGTCTGTAACACCCATTTGCTTTCAGCAAACCTATCCGTTGATTTCATACGTAATCCCAGGGTGTCTACGTGCTATTCAATTCTTGTTTCCTTACACACCTACTTGAACTTACTGTAGCTATAATTTGCACATAAGTGCCCTTTTTACTTTGTGTGTTACTAACACAGTGCACCCTTGTGGTGCCTATTGTTGCACTGAATGTAATTTGATTATTTTTTATTCTGTTCTTATTGAACAACACCTTTGCTCCTCGTGTTACCGATGTGTTCATGGGCAAGTTAAGCCTTACTGATCTTTGTAACGGCTACTGTTCTTCATGAACAAGCTGCACATTTTGTGCCTCAACTCCCATACACAGATTGCAATGCATGCCATTCTACATCTATGAACCAATTTCCTTAGGGTGCCACATATTTTGTTCCTTGGAACTCTCCAACACCTGCGCACTAATCACGTAGTGTGTCATGTCTCCGTTCTTTGGAGTCCATAATCAAAACGCACCTTTGTGCCATCTGCACCTGCGTGCCAGTCCCTGGAGCACCACATATATACGTAGTTCTTCGGAACCACTTTCCATAACATCGCCTGTGTTACCCTTATCACAGGGACCCTTCCATTCCAGTGTAGCCTATCAAGGTGCATAGCCATTTACAGTCGCCGAAGAGGTGCTCTCCATTTTACAAGTGTAGCCTAGATGGGCCCACTTCCTTATTTTGTATATTTTGTATATGCTCTGACCATTTAAGAGTGCCATTTAATTTTTTCCACAGAATTGCTTATGTGGCCATCCTGAGATTTTGAACCTTTCTGAGGAAGTCAGACCCCATTCTAAACATTAGCAACACATCAGCCGAGGATTATAAAATCTTCACTGACATAGGGAAAGGTATGGCCCTGAAGGAGATAGAGCTGACCCAATGGGTCCAAGAGCAGGTTGCTGCTGCCAGGAAGGAGAGAGCAGAGAGAGGGGAAAGGGAGTGTCAAGAGAGAAAGGAAAGGGAAGAGGAGTGCCAAGAGAGGAAAGAAAAGGAAGAAAAGGAGCATCTCTCTTGATGCCTTGGAGTGAGAGAAAGGAGAAAAAAGAAACCTGAGGGTTGCACGAGCTAGCCCTAAGGGATAAAGAGATAGCCTTAAAGGAGAAAGAACTCGAGCTCAAGAAAATGAGGCAGGACAGCGCCATGACACTGGCCCAACACAAGCCAAACATCCATCACTAGCCTCCATTCTTTCCATTATATCCAACATAAGCCACCTCATGCCCCACTGGAATGATGTAGAGCCAGAGACGTGGCTGGACCAGGTGAAACCCTCTGCTCGGAGTACAACCCAACTGACACAGAGATGGCCGTGTTCCTAGCCAAACACATAGAAGGAAAGGGGCAGGATGCTCTAAATTCTTTGTAAAATGGTGATAAGGGAAACCATGAGGCAGTCAGGAAGTCGTAGCAATGGTATATGAGATTATGGCTGAGCGCTGGAGACAAAGGCGGCGAGGTCTTCCCAAGGAGGTCGGCCAAACTTGGTCTGACTAGTGCTACAAAAAGTCTCGCACCTTGCAGTGTTGGACGATGCCTTGGAGTGCAAGGAGTTCAAGGACTTAGTAAATTGACTCCAACTTGAGGACTTCCTCCATTATGCACCCAGCCCCTTGGCTCTATACATTAACAAGAAACAGCCAAGATTATTCACCGAATGCTGCCATCTGGCTAATGGTTACGAGACATACCACCCATCCTCCAGCACCTCCCATAGGGGCATAGTTCCTCCTGACCCCACTGCCTTGTCCGTCCAAACAAAGAATGGGCAGCTCCCAAATCCATCTGTATGTACTTATTGCAAGAAAATAAGGCATGGGGAAGCACAGTGTAAAGCTAAAGGGGGAGCCACATCTAATGCCCCCTCTAACCAGAACTCCCAGCCTACCTACACTGCAACCACCCCTTGTAGAGATTATAGCAAGATTCATTGTTATACTTGTAAGCAGTACGGGCATTCCCCAATTTTCAAGGACTGTCCTGGACAGAAATCTGCCATCGTCCTTGCTCTGGCGGTCACTTATTCATCCTCATTACGACACTCAGCTGAAGGGCCTTTTTTTGTTGCACCTCTTCGAGGTTGCTATTGCACTCAACAGGTCTCTGCATTTAGAAACAATGGCACTCAAATCTCCCTATAAGGCAAGCCAAGGTATCCAATGGGGCATTAATGGTTGGAGGCTGACACTCCTGACGGTCCGACTGAGGGTCACTAGACCCCGCAAAACTAGGATTTGTACATTAGGAGTAGCAACTATGATTCCTGGAGACAGTGACCCAAGATCTCTCTCCTGAGCCCCTTCCCGAGCATTCCATGGGTCCTGCTCCTTCCAAGTCTCCGGCAAGTATTGATGATCACTCCAGCCCTGCCATTGAGCCATGGCCATTGCCTGTGCCTGGCCAGTGTAGTGCTCTGCCCAGTCCAGTCGTTGAGCCCACACCAGAGCCAGATCCTGGTTCTTGCAAAATGTACCAACTTGGACGTCTGGCACTCTTGGCCCCGACACTGCTGACGTCTCTTCTCCATATCCAGTGCCTGAGCCTGCCTCAGTGCCAGTGCCAGCGTACACTGCCTATCTCCCTTCGGGAGATCCCAATCCAGCCCCCCTCTCATCTACCGGTCTGGCCCACTATCAGTGTCTGGCCGAGAGCCAGCCTGAGATTTAATAGGGTCTTTTCCGTATTCCCTGATCACAGAGGAATTCTCAGAAATTTCTGAGAATTACGACATAGTAATGTTATTTTATATATATATATATATATATATATATATATATATATATATATATATATATATTATATATATGTTTGTGTATATATGTATATATACATGAAATATAATAGTACTATGTCGCAATCCTCAGAAATGTGGTGTAAAGTCCACAATGAAATATGTGTATAGAAGTTAGTGTATTACAAATATATATGTACAAAGCTTCGAGCTTTCGTCCAGCTACTGTAAAGTCGTTCACTAAAATGGAGTACAACAGGCAAATCAGGAACCAAAGCAAAGCAGGAAAACCAAACACATAAAACAATAATGACAAAAAAGTAAAACTGTTAATCAGGTCGTTGTTAAGCCTAAAATTCTACGAGACCTAGGTGGAAGAAACCTGGAGATATTTCTAAAGTTATGAATACAGCACATTTACATATTTCTTTAATTGTATTATTCTCAACAAAGGACAACGTAATAAGGGCGCCTTCAATACATCTTCCAGTAGTTATGTCGCAGCATTTATATATAACTTTACCATTTTCAAAATCTATTCTATGATCCCTATCCCAAGTATGCTGAGCTATAGAGCTTTAATTATTTCCGATTAACATAGTGAAATATGTTCATTTTTACGTTTAACAAAAGATCGACCACTTTCACCAATAGAGAAAAATTAGTCGTTTGTTTTTGGCGAGGCATAATAAACTGGATCTAAAAGAAATTTTGTGGCATAATATTTGAGAATATAAAAAATATCACGGAGTGTATAACAAAAATTCAAACACCTAGGGGGCATTATAATTGATGAGTGCTTCGTTTCCGCCTGGATTCAAACCATCACTGTCTATCATTATTTCTAAGAGGCAGTGGTTAAGATTCTGCCGAGGACAAAGTTTTATGAATTATAATTCCCCTTGAGTGTAAGTTATACTCAGGTAAAGTGAATTCTACATTAAACGATATTTGTGGCTTAATATTTATGAATATAAGAAAATAACGCGTGTTTAAACAACTAATATTCATTATATACATATATGTATATATGTATGTATGTATGTATATATATATATATATATATATTGTTACGTGTGAGGTCTTGGTTGATCATGTATTATTCAATTTACGTAGTTTTCACGGCCCTGCAAACCAAGATTACACGTAACCTGCCACTTGAAGCCAAAAGTTAACCTCAAAGACAGTCGTTAATTAGCCAAAGGTCGCCAGTTATTATTAACAACAAAGAATATGTGAGATGAATTTGATTTTAAACCAACGGTTCTTCCAAACATTCGGACTGTGAGGCATACAAAGCATCGAGATTTAACCTGATTTTGCCCCTAAATCCTAGGTATTTTACTGGAATAACGGGTTGAAGCTAACAATATAATAATGAGGCTTAATCTAGACTTCGTAAACACATATACAGTAAGTGGGGATGAAGGAGGAAACAAAGAAATGCGAAATACAGAAAAAGATAAAAGAATGGGCGAAGTTTTGAACAAAAGCGACTTTACCTTAGGACACGTTGTGCGCACAACACCGCCGAGAGGAGTCTTCGCAATTGCTTCTTCACTTCACTAATAGGATAATAGACAAAGAAAGGGAGAAGAGGCCCCGTCGGACATGTGGTCTCTCCGAATGCTCCAGTCTCTCTGCCCTTCCCTGACCGGCCTGGGTCAAAACAGGCCTACAGTCATGCCTTAGGCGTCTACGCTCTTGTTAAAAACATTCGCCACGAGAGACAGGAAAAAAAGGAAAAAAGGACCTTAGGACCACCTATTTTTAAGGCTGATATGGGAAATTTTCCTATAGGGTGGAAGGCCTAACACCTATCCGTTCTCCAACGGACGTTAAGGTTTGAACTGAAGACGCTTCTAGCGTGGGACAAATTTCCTGTCTTGATCAGGCTGATACTACTATCCCTAAATGTTCGAGGGCAACAGCGTAAATATTTATAAAAAAAAATATATATATATATATATATATATATATATATATATATATATATATATATATATATATATATTTACGTGTGGGTCTTGGCTGATCATGTATTATTCAATTTACGTAATTTTTACGGCCCTGCAAACCAAGATTACACGTAACCTGCCACTTGAAGCCAAAAGTTAACCTCAAAGACAGTCGTTAATTAGCCAAAGGTCCCCAGTTAAGGGTAATTAACCTTAACAAGAATATTTGAGAAGAAGTTGATTTTAAACGCAACGGTTCTTCCAAACATTCGGACGCGAGGCATACAAAGCATCGAGATTTAACCTGATTTTGCTTACCCTAAATCCTGTAGGCATTTTACTGGAATAACGGGGTTGAAGCTAACAATATAATAATTAGGCTTAATCTAGACTTCGTAAACACATATACAGTAAGTGGGGATGAAGGAGGAAAGAAAAGAAATGCATACAGAAAAAGATAAAAAGAATGGGCGAAGTTTTGAACAAAAAGCGACTTTACCTTAGGACGAACGTTGTGCGCACCAACACCGCCGAGAGGAGTCTTCGCAATTGCTTCTTCACTTCACTAATAGAATAATAGACAAAGAAAGGGGACAGGGCCACCTTCCAGACGTCTGGCCGAGACGGCGGCTAGTTTCTCTCTCTCGTTCCCTGACCGGTGCTGGGTCAGAGCAGTCACCCCAGGCGTCCGTAGGTCTTGTTAAAAACATTCGCCCAAAGACAGGTAGAAAGGAAAAAGGGACCTTAGGACCACCTATTTTTAAGGCTGATATGGGAATTTTCCTATAGGGGAAAAAATGGCTAAATGCTACTTATCTTCTTTCAACGGACGTTAGTTTGAACTGAGCTGCTCCCAGCGTGGGACAAAAGCAATTTCCTGTCTTGATCAGGCTGATATTACTATCCCTAAATGTTCGAGGGCGAACAGCGTAAATATTTATAAAAATATATATATAATAAACAGATATATATGTGTGTAAACAGAGAATGAGGATCCTAAGCAACTGCCACTTCCAAAAGCAGCAGTGTCCAGGTAATATCCATTACTTCTATGATTACAGTCACCTTTAACTGACTGACCTGAATATATATACTGACACACACTATATACATATATATATATATATATATATATATATATATATATATATATATATATATATATATATATATACACACTTACTCCCTAGGCACTGCTGCTGTAGGAATAGCCAGTGGCTTCGGATCCTCAGCACTGTATGTACAAAAGTATGTACATATATACTGTATATGTATGTATGTATGTATGCATGCATTCATGTATATATTATATATTATATATATATATATATATATATATATATATATACATATACAGTATATATGTAAATTATATGTGTGTATGTATATATTGTATATATATACGTATATATATATATATATATATATATATATATATATATATATATATATATATATATATATATATATATATATATAGATATATATATGTGTGCGTGTGGATTCTCAAGCACTGTAACAGTGCATAAAAGAACCTAGTGAAGGTAGTGAACCTCTTTGGAGAAGAAATGCCATCTAAATAATTTAACAGGCGAGTCCTTCCTCTGTAGGCAATGGCAACCATATGCTTCAGGTTAATCGTTTCCCCATAACATGTTACCGGTAAAGACGTACACCTGGTTTACCGCTCCCCTTTTAACTCTATGAATTCTTCACACTTTTTTCATACAACTGTCACTACAAAAGCCAACACCTGTTAACCTTATCCTGACGTATCTAGTGCGGCTTCAAATCTAGCCATGGACGTCAAGAGTTTCTTCAGATGTTTCAACTGGAGTTAAAGCAAGCTCTGCAGCGACAAGCAAATTGTAACGAACCGTCCTTTCCGGTTCTCTCAGGTTCTTTACAAAATTTGACTGGGACTAAGGTGACCAAGAAGTCCAATGAGAAATCAAGGAGGAGGGAGCAAAAGATACAACCAAAATACCATAAACCTATTTATTATTTCTAATTAAATACAAGTGAGTTAAGGAATTTGCCAATATATAATAAGAATAAGAAGCAGCTGAGAATCAATAATACACATGAAATAATAAATCACCTTACAATTGCACCACTAGGACCATACACGCGTCCTATACCATCATAAACAGCGCATATAATAAACCAAATTAATAATCATACATAAAATATGTCGTAAACTAATTAACAGGGTCATACACTTGCCCAACGCCATTCATAAATAAAACATATAGCTAAATTAACAGGGCCATACACTTGCCCAACACCAAACATAAAGCATGAGAACAACATGAACCATACGCTGCTCATCAATACCATTAATAACTACATAAAATAATCGAATAATCAGAGGAACACTTTCTCAAAAACACCACCAATAAAAAAAACAGATGTTGAGACCACAATCAAAGGTCCTAGAGGTTAACCATCGACCGCTGCCGCAACATTGTCGTACAGACACATTAAGGCAAACAGGAACGTCTCCTGTAAAATACTTGACGACCGGCCATCATAAAGTCGATGCAACAGCCACATAGTTGCCACGGAAGAATACCTCCTCCGTACTGGAGACCACGGTTAAGCCACCGCCTATTCCTCGGGGATTCGACGGAAGTAATGCTCCGCGAAATACGGCTGTCTACAGGTAACCATCACCTGCTGAACCAGCCATCTCAACCCGCTTAAGACGATCATCTCCTCGGTCTTCAGTAAACGACAGGCAACCAAAACCTGTCGCTAACAATATGTTGCTCTAAAGGTCTGCTGGGCCAAAAAACAAAAGACTGCCAACAGAAAAAAAACAAACGAGCGCCAAAGGTCCCTCGCACCAACAAAACAAAATGACATGAGAGCGGGTAATATAAACAAACAAGCCACACAAGGCTGTTAAAAAACAGGTAATCGGAAATGACAATGAAATCCTCAAATATCAAAAAATGCCATAACAACTCTCAAGAACAGGTAATCGTGGCAATTGAAAATACATATCAATCAATTTGGTAACAAAATTGTCAGATTACACACACATATATATATACAGTATATACATACATATATATATATATATATCAGTCTCTCACTGGACACTGATTCCGGAGAGGAAAAAATGAAGATGGATATCATCCAAGTCCCTCCTCTGAACCTTGCTTATCATCAAGGTGTGATAAGTTTGACTGATTGATTTATGAAATTCAGGCTGCCAAACCAACCACTGGGGCAATTTCGGCCATTCTCCGCTTAAGACAGTGAAAAGAGGGAGTTGGAGTGATTGGATAGCAGATAAAGGGGATCCAGAAAATAAAGATATGACGCACAATGCTCTAAAGGTGTAACTGGGAGTACAACCCAAGGCTTACATTAAGAAGTAACAGTTAAATTGTTGGACATCAAGACTGAAGACAGGAAGCGGGAATGGAGGTAAAGGAAAGACTAAAATGTGGGATGCAGCTAGGGGTCAAAGGGAAGCTGCAAAATCCTTTATTAATGCCTACAGAACACTGAATTGTACTGAAGGCACTAGCCCCATAAGAGGGTGGTGTGATAGGAACTTTCTCGTCTTCCAAGCAATGGTTTCCAAATCTAGACTCCTCGGCAAGGCTTGGCGGACAGGCACGCTCTGTTAAAAGCCACTCAGCCTTTTTGGACCTAGGGAGTGAACTGAGTAACTAGCGGCTAGATGACTGCAGTGACATAGCCAGGCTTAAAAGAGCAAGCATTAATAATCCAATTTCAAAGACTTGCTGAAAACGGGAAGGCTAACATCTGGAGCCACCATCCCAATGAAGGTAAAGGCATATACAAATGAAAAACGTTTATGTCTAAATGCGCCTGCGCTCGCCAGAGAGAGAGAGAGAGAGAGAGAGAGAGAGAGAGATACTATTTCGGGAAAAATTACACGAAGGCATCAATTACAATTTTTTGCCATGAAATCCAATCTCCATTTCAACAAATAAAACATTCTCAAACAGAATCCAATTCAGGCTCTCAAAACAAAATGTAATAAATCTATCCTGTCCGTGAGAAAACGATATCCCAGTATCTATTTCCAAAATATTAAATCCACAAAACTGTCTGCGCTATTGTACCGTTTCTCTTTCTAATCAGAAATATCCATTTTGACAGTAGTTGCCACAAAAACATATTAACAATTCGATGACAATAATAGTCGTGCTCAATATATTAAAATCATAAATAAAATAGTAAATCGCAGATGTTGCCTCTATAATTTCTTAACCCAATTATGCGTTGCCTTTAGTGTGGGAGTAAATTAATTTTATTTTCTGTCATTCCTAGTATCATTTAGCACCATTACCGGGATTAAACAAAACCGAAAGGTATTAAATTGCTGTCATTTTGCGCTCATACACAGAGATGATCGACTGACAAAACTGTCTGGCATATCTGTTAACAACTGAAAAAATAGAAAACAACTACAGATCATTCTAAAGTGAATAAACGTCGTCTGGAGAGACACCACCTCCCGAAGCAAGGTAAATAATATCCCGAAACGTTCTCTTCTTGTTAAGACCTGGGGATCTTAAACATAAAACCATGTGGAAATTATATTACTAATACTAAAAACACTCAAAATTAGAGCTCTAAATACGTTGTATACGAAACTATTTCCTTAAATGCAATATGGATAACATCTTTCCTATTTAATCAAAGAGAGAACATTATGAAATGCTTACAAAAAAAAAAAAAAAAAGAACGGGGAAAGGTATCCAACATGTATTTTTTTCTGTATATAAAAAAATTGCGATTTTTGCTACCCAGCAGAATAAACTGATCAAATACAGATCATATCATAGTATCATTGTTTTCCAACCAACTCAAGTATTTTCCACGGGCGTTTACAGCTACAGCTAGGTTATCAGATTACCGTTACCCGACGTCATGACTAGAGTTGCAACCAGTCTCGGCATGTCTGGGTCTTTTGTCCTTTGTTTGGTTACCGTCCTGTGTATTTATTAGGGTACATCCACACTACAGGCAAACATGTCATAAACATAGGCTGGATACTTCTCGAAAAAATATCACAAACAAGTTGAAAACAAGCAATGACCGTAAGTGGAGAACGAATCTTTGTCAAATGCTGGATAAGCATATGAAGCACTGTTTTGGCCTACCAATGAGTCGTCAGCTTGTATTTAACCTGATTTCACCATTTTTTGGTGTGTGGGATAAGTCGCCAGTGTGTGTTTATGACAGGTCTTATGGCAGAGTGGATGCAAGTTCGATTCTGGTCACTTGGGGCCAAGAGAGAGTTCTCATGACAAACTTCAGGTGCTCACTTCTTACATTCACTCTGTGGGAATTGTTTATACTCAAGAATGCGCGTTTCAGTAACGATTTCTTTATTAGCAAGCTTGAAATTTTCTTCCAGCTCGTTTTTGCTCATAATATCCATCTCCCATCCACCCAAACCCCCCTTCTCACCACCAAAAAATAAAACGAGACAGTGTACATATACCAGAGGACTACTATTTTTTCTCAATGAATAGCGATATGGAGACTGTAGGAAACTGTGTGCTCCAATTAAGACCACTTATCTGATTAAGATCATTTTCGCCCTCCCCTTTAAAAACATGCAAAGACCTATATTTATTATAATGGCAATGGGTTCCCCACCCATCTCTTCCTCATCATCAAAGGCTGTTAGCTAAGGCGGGAGCGGGTTAACTACATAATGATTCCAGGTGTAGTCATAGGAAAGAAAGCGTGATGATTACATTATCAAAGTCAATATGCAAATAACCTCTAATACATATCATTACGCCATAACATTATAGGCGATGGATAGATTGCATGCTTCCTGTGGACAAAATTCTCTCTCTCTTAAAAACGGACGATTAACAAAATTCATTAATTACACATTCTTATGCCTACTTAATAAGATTGTAAATGTTATCTCATAACGTTTCCATGCCAGTAACAGGAAAATAAGAGCACAACATTCCAAAACCCTGATCAGCAGACAAAAAGAAATTACCGTACAGATGATGTGACACCGATTTACTCACGATGAAACAAATCACATGACGTTAATCAAAATAAACGACTTCTCTTTTCAGAACCTTGTGATACCACATTTTACTTGAGGCGGCCTTATCATCAAATTAATAGAATATTCAAAATATGCTGGGAAAACACGGAGACCTTAAACAAAGCTCTCCTAAGTAAATCTGTGACATAATCACGATCAACTGCGCAAACTCTCATGCGCAGGTAATGGGGGAGTTTATTCACTCCAGGACGAGGTGATGGTATTCCTGATTGAATTTACCACCGAGTCATTATCCGTTAATGAGTTTGATTACTGAAGTTACTGGAGCAGATTAGCGACTTCATGCACATCAACTTTTTCCCGTTTTAGCCTCTATGGCATAGAGGATGTGACGTCAAAAACACTTTCCTCCAGGACTGTTTTTAGTGACACAACGTAATCCGTTTGATCTTCAAAATTATATTTCCCTGCCATTTCTTCATTTTATGCCTAAACAAAATATTCGTTACGCACTGCTAAAGCAACACATATCCACAAGCAACCCAAATCCCAACTTCCCTTTATGAACATTCCGACAAATTAATCAGACAATTATCAGAACACCTACCTTAATGCAAATCTGTGCATAATGGTGTATTTTTGTAGAGTTTGAGTGAAATCCCTTGAACCAAGCAGGAGTTGTGATGACAAAGTATGATAGACATCCCTACAGACAAACATACAGAGGCAGGGTGAGTTCTCTCTCCCCAACATCTGTGCAAATTTGACTAAAAGTCCTTCAACAGTGTTGGAGGCGTTGCAATGAAAGGGTAAGCATAGCAGCTATTTTCAGTTTGAGGGTGATGGTGAAGATCTTTAACCCTGGTGTCATCAGTAATGTAGAAAGGCAAACTCCATTCATGCCCATCAAAGCATAATGTTCTGCCTCTGCACTAATACTGTGAAATACCATCGACTGAGAAGAAGGGGTCGAGAAATCACGGTAAATACGACAGACAGGCACAAGACTGATGACCAGAAAAGACAGACCATATTCCTTCAAGAAGCTCTATACAAGGCGGTCTAACCTTGGTGAAAAGTTTGACTGAACTCCACAAGACCATGTAAGTGGAGTTGCGATGACAAGTCAAGTGTGTCAGATATTCTGACAAAGAAACACAAACATACTTGTGGAAAATATCTTGTCTTGCACGTCTATGAGCAATAGTTAAGCTTTGTACAAGGTTTCACTGGAATCCCTGGTGGACAGACATACATGCATAGAGACGGATATTTGCTTTTGCATATAAGCATGATGGTCTACTTTCGTCCTAACTTCGACTGAAATTCTTTCAACTTTGTTCGAAGAGTTCTGTTGACAAGGTATACATAACAAACACATTGATGGACATGAAGCGCAAAACCAACCTGACAATCTCCCTTGATGAACATCTTTGCAGGATGCAATGTGTTTACATTTTTCAGACTTTATTTTTTACACATAAATTTTGTTTTGATAATTTTTAATGAACGTTCTTATTACTATACTCAATCCACACTTGTTTGACTCGCTGACCATGTAAGAATAATCAGCTTCATCTTTTTACTGAATTACATCGTGCTTACCCCATATAAAAATGGGAAAAAAGCACGTCAAAACGAAGAAGAAGAAGAATGCAGAGTAAATTGTGATATTAACAGACAATAAAAGCAACGGAAAATTTAAACCCATCTACTCTCACCTCGCACTGAGTTTTATGACAATGACGATTCAAAGGAGAGTTCCAGCTGCACCCTAAATAATTAAACTTTTTCTTATTTTCGAATGGAAAGCAGTACCGAGCATATGAACATATTAATTGCAAATAAACCCTGTGCCTTGAAATTGCGCATAAGATTTTTGAAATCCAAATCTAAATTCTGCAGTCAATAGATGAATTTTGTTCTATACATACCACACACATAACACAATTCTTTGCACCAAAGTGAACATATTTGAAGTAAATGTACAATATATATGTTTTTCATGTACTTGTGTCCAGCTACATGCAATACAATTATCAGAGCAGAGAGCAAGTATTATTACATAACAATGCATATGCATGCGTACCTCGAGAGCAGAAACTCAATTACTGACGAAGCACAGGCAACACGGGTGATAAATGAAGAAACGACACAGGGCACGAGCATTACGTATTCATTAGAAAGAGAAAGGGTCTTCAAAACAAATGAGACCATTAACCTATGGTCTAATTGTCCTGAGAGCGCACGTTTCTTAGGGTGGAGAATAAAAGGGTAAAACAAATTAAGACGTGAAAAATAAATGGAGGGACAGAATAAAAGGAACGGGGATGGAAAAGGCCTCCAGAGAGGATGACGCACCTTAAAGGAATGAGAGCACACGGGATGCAACCAGAAGAGTAGGATGAGATACGAATACAGGAGAATCTGATGTGAGAGAGAGAGAGAGAGAGAGAGAGAGAGAGAGAGAGAGAGAGAGAGAGAGAGAGAGAGAGAGATTCTATAAATAGACGGAACAAAACCTGTGGTCTTTGATGCCAAGTATAGAATATATTTATTCTAAAGGTTTACTTGAAAAAACTTTATACAAATTTTCATTCAAATTACCTGTAAAAATTTGGTACAATTTTTCACTGAATAATCATTAAATGTATTTATTCTTAAAAATGCTTTGTTGCTTTGTATCCTTAGTATCGTACAAAAAAAAATTTATAACAAACAAGTGATTCTACGGTGGAGAGGACCAGTTTCCTCAACGAACTCAAAAATCCTGACTAATTTACATAAAATAATCTCCCAGGGCTCGGGAGAAAGGGTAATTGCCCTCCTCATAACGGCACTCGACGAAGACACGTGATCTCCAGTGTCCAAGACTATTGCATTTAACAAGCAAATGCCTCACTTTCATGATACTCAATTAATTATAACAGTAAGTCAGTTCATCACCTGTTGCGCATATAGGCTCATGGAGAATAGCTGGTATTTTCTGGTAACTGCCAACATTTCTCTCCCAAAAATACTACCAAATGAAATACCACCAAATGCATTAATCCTCCTCTTGATAATTCAGATTTTACAAAGAATTTTACAAGAAACGGAGATATTAACTGGACAGGAATTATTTTTTATTACATCATCAGACTTCACAACTTCCTTCAGTAGTCATTACGATCTTCCTTTAAATCTTATGTTAAAAAAAAATCTTTTTATAAAGGCAAGTACAGTGTTTCCCTGTTGATCAAAATCCAGGTTTCGCAAACACCCCGTTCAATAAATCCTATACCATGTCCCTGAATGTGGATAAAACTAATTCTACAGCCAGAGAATAAAAAACGGATGCTCTAGCGACCTAGAGAAAATCTAGTACATGACCTGAAATCTATAAGAAAATTAACGTGAAAGTTAACAAAAACTTTGTTTCTCCTAGCGAAAAATTTTATTCCTCTTGATAGCAAATGTCACGTATCTTCCCAGACTTGATTAATCCAAAAGTTCTGCAATGAGATCGGTAAACTTCATGGAGTTCCTATGGATACAAATTCTAAACTACAGGACGGATTATACATACATACATACACACACACACACACATATATATATATATATATATATACATATATATATATATATATATATATATATATATATATATATATATATATATATATTTATATATATATATATAATACATATATACTTTGCAAATATAATATTAACACCCATCGCACAATAATTTCCTCCAGGTTTTACGCCTTTGTGTCGTGAGCTAACCTCTTAGCTTCCTGACAGCTCTTTATCTGCCAAGTGGTAACAGTACGTGTATCCTCAGTATAATTATATTCTCTGTATTGAATTTATATCTCAAATGCCACGGTAGTTTCCTCCTTTTCGTCTAGCTGAATTAGCTCAATCTTAACGCATTGCAAGAAATGAAAATGGACGAGGTAAATAACGTTCTTTCGAACGATGACTTTTTTTTTTTTGGGGGGGGGGTGGCCAGTGTCATTTTGAAGATGGAAGACTCTGGTACAGCACACCACTTCGACGGTTAAGAAAGGTCCTTTCCTCCTCAAAAAATCCAACATACTTCCAGTAGTAGTTAACGAATCATCATGGGTGTTGACATATTCAAGAAAAGAATGTATCAGTACTTTCTACAGCCTCACAAAAATATAAACGGTCCTGTGCTGAGACGAGGAAATAAAACACATAAAAATTAACGATTCATACGCACAAACCAAAACAATACACATAATTACAATTGGTTGAAAGTATCATGGACAAATTAAGTATAAAAACGGACTACAAGAACAATCGCACTGAACAAAATAAGCAGTTGCTCCCAAGATGAATAAATAAGAAAATAATACAGATTAAAGGTATCGATTTCGACAAAAGACATGACCTATTTGGCGTAAACAGTCAGCTTCTCATTTCATTCAAGACTATTTTCAAATTCCACTTTTTATAAATTAAATACGTCCAAGTATAAAGCTTTTTTTTCAAATTCCACTTTTTAAAAATTAAATACGTCAAAGTATAAATCTTTTACAAAAGAATAAAACCCAGTATTTATACATATATCAGTCGAGAAATAGAAGCGAGCAACAAAATGTGATATAAAAAAAACCTGGTCTCCTCATTCAGCTCCTCTCCTTTCCCTTCTCTTCCCATTTTATTAAATCTCTGTCGCATTCTACATTACCAAACTGCACTGTCGTTAGAAGCCCCAGAGAGAGAGAGAGAGAGAGAGAGAGAGAGAGAGAGAGAGAGAGAGAGAGAGAGAGAGAGAGATGCCGAGAAGGTAAGAGAACAAACGAAACATTTGAAGAAAATGGAAGTTAATGAAGAGATTTCTGTCTATCTTGTGACTATATATATAGATTCGACAGGAAGGAATGTTTCAATCAAAAACATTCCCAAAAGCCACAAAAAGGTGTCTTCTGTTTACCCCTGTTACTTCTAGGGGGTGAAGTATCAACAAGCATGCGTGTGCTTGCAATTATGACCACGTGCAGACATAAACTTTGGCAAAAGCTTCAAGATTTTACAAACTGCTTGGTAATAATTAACTTTAGGACAAAATCTCAAAACTAAAATTGCTCAATATATCAAGAGACCCGGTGGGGAAAAAAGTTGGCGCTGTCTCTGACAGACGGCGCCGTGGTTCGAAGCACTTGAGGTGCTGTCAAAGGGACGCATTTTGTGGCATCTTTTTGCATCTCCGTGTCACAGTTTACCCAAAGCAGAAAGCAGTAGCAGTAAAAGTGAAAGTGCCCACGTTCGTTATCTTGCAGCCGAAAAGCAGCACATTGTGCGGGAAATATACTTGAGCTATACGCTCCCTACCCACGACAATATAATTTTCGTACAGAAGAATACGGCTAACTAATGTTATACAGTACATATGTTATAACATTCTATAAACGAATTGTTTCTTTATGAACGTTACTATAAAACAGTGAGTTTCGATTACGACACAGATTATGCTAATAGCTTGTAGGCTAGCTATTATTCTTGAAAACTAAATGTTCTAATTTTAAAGTTTATTTTCCAATTTTATTATGTAATATAAAATGTTGACTGATCCAGGATTTATATATATATATATATTATATATATATATATATATATATATATATATATATATATAATGCACATGGACTGTGTGTGTGTGTGTGTGTGTGTGTGTGTGCGTAATCCCCTTCTGGTTTTTCTTTTTATTTCGAAAAGGTAACTTACAGACCAGTATTGTGAGAGGTCTCACGTCACCATGGCATCACCATTAGACATGTAACAGTCACCAAAGTGACAATACTATGTGGTTCATTTTTTAAATTTTCCGTTGGTTCATCAAAGATTTATCTGGTGTTGACAACACGAGAAATCGTCTTATGGGTGTTGCCATCTGCCGATATAATTTGCCGTTAAATAATGCATCAAAAAAGTCTAGCTTTAAACTTTCCCCATTATAATAATTGACCTGGCTAATTTGTTTCCGTATCCCAACTGATATGTTTTCCCCGATAGATTAAAAAACAAAATTGCGGATCTAACATCGTAGCTTTTTTTAGCTGCGATGAAAACTGCCTCCGGCAAGACTTCGGTTTACACAGCGCACTAAAAATACTCACGGACTCATGACTCAACTAATTTCTCGCATGGATGGATTTCTATGTTTTATTTTTGTGAGGAAGGAAACATCAGCAGTAAGCAAAAAGTAAATTCTATATACAAAGTTGTATTCTGTCTTTTTATGACCGGTATTAATACGAGCGTTGAAAATATCGGCTGAAATTTACCCGTATATTTCTTCTAAATGTATTACTTAGCTGCGAGCAAAGGCAAGGAGTCAGTGAATTAAATAATTTCATTAAAGTTAGAAATACTGAATTTCCATTTTAACTACTCAAGCATAAAAGTGACTTCAATATAATTAATGCAGAGGGCATTTGAAGTGAACCAGAATATCTATTTCATAGCCCCATTTACACTGGTTGTTGCTTGTAGGCATAAAAAGAATAAACTGACGTTACTCGGTGAAACCAACAAGTTAAAGGAATTTTCAGTTTTAAAAGTTTACTTTATTGACATATGGCCTCGTAAAAAGTATCAATGATTTATTCACATGCTCTCAGGAGGATCTACTCTGACAGTTGGCAAGCGTTACCCGCAATGTCAGTCAGTGAAAATGGTAACCGAACATTTGATTGCCCTGCACATTAGGCACGAGTCTTTTCTTTCCTAGAGTTGAAAATGTATTCAGAATTGATCTGTGTATTACGGGAACTATATTTGCCATAGAGAAATAAAGCAATTTTGCCTTTAATCATTTTATTCACTATACTGAAAAAAATCAAGTTTAGCAACAGAAAATCTTCCATAATAAATAACTCCTTTCTTGAACGAAACTCTGGAGTAAAGTTTACAGAAATGTTTCGTGAGAGAAATGTAAATATGTGACAGGAAGCTGATTTTTCTTACCGTTTTGACACAAATTATATATTTCACAATACTGAATCCTTCAGCAGCACTTTCAGGTACAATATCTTGAAATTCCCGACACTAAAAATAAAAAAAAAAAGAAGAAAGGAAATGAAAATGCCTGTTGCCAGTTAGTGCGTTTAAGACAATACGTAAAGATTTAGTCTCCATATTTTTGACTCACTGTACAACTAACTGAAACTACGCTTAAACGAAGCAACCCCAAAGCTAATGTTGATGGAGTCTTGTGAAGTGAATTTGCTGTAAATAGAGGGGTGCTACATGGAAATATACTGTCACCTTTGTTGCTTGCCTTTCACATAAACTTTATAATGGGAAAAGAACTGGTTGAATATGGATGAAAAGGTTTCGACTGGAGCAGCAACAAAAGTATGACAGACTTAAGATGCGTAGATGATGCCCATTTGATCAGCAAAACGTTAGAGGATTTCATGGTCTCACTATTTTCATTCTTCCGGGAATGTACGCTATTTGAGCTTTGCGCCTTTAGCTTTTGCTCGATTATTAAAGCACCCGTACGGCAAGCAATTATCATCGTTTTCTTATGCCCCATGACAAGTGGCAGACACCGAACTGGCCGAAACATACACACTTAATTACAACATGCGATGTCACATATAGGTCAGTCATATGTGTCTGCAGACTGACTTTACCTGTTTGTCTTGGCATTTTGTTGTTGAAAGACCTAGGTTCACCCGGTGAGAACTATTAGATAGAAGGCTGGAGATAATAGGAAATTTGTGGAAATGTAAGCATAGGTAAAGTAAGAGGCGGAATTTTATAGACGCCCTCTGAGTCGCACAGCGTCGGAGGCGATTATAACACACACACACACACTATATACATATGTATATGTATATGTATATATATTTTTATAAATATTACTGTTCATTCCTCGATGTATTTAGGTAGGAATATTAGTCTGATTCACTTCGACAGAGAACATCTCTGCCCGCCGGTAGGCTAGGCAATTTAAAAAGCCAACAATCACCGAGAGTAGGACAAATGGCGCCGCATAGGCTGGAAAGTTTGTAAACAAATATAGGCATTAGGACCTGCCTCAGAGAGGGTTTACGCTCAATGACCCTCAGTTATGGTGGCCCTAAGCTTTATTCTATGCATTCGACGCATGCCTTGTCAAAGGTCGGATTGCCCGGGCGGTATAAGCCCTCACTGGCGGAACGGGCGAGGTCGGGCCGCAGACAGTCAGAGATTCCAGCGTCACTAAACTAGGTGACGCCGCGCGTTGTCCCAACGATATTCTTTATTCTTTATTACTTTCTCCTACGTCTATCTTAATTAGTGAATTGAAGACTGCCAGAATACGACTGTAGGTCCTCGCTTGCGCAGCTTAATTCGACATTCACGGTAAGTCCGATTCTTGTTGAAGCTTCACGATTGACTAGTAATTTTCTGTATTTCACATTTTTCTTTGTTTTCTTCCTTCAGCCACCACTTAGGCATATGTGTTTACAAAGTCTAGATTAGCCTAATTATTTCATTAGCTTCAACCCCATTATTCCAGTAAAATACCTAGGATTTAGGTAAGTAAAATCAGGTTAAATTGATGCTTTTGTATGCTCAAGGGTCTGAATGTTTGAAGAACTGTTGCTTAAAAATCAAATTCATCTCAAATATTCTTTGTTAAGGTTAATAACCCTTAACTGGCGACCTTTGGCTAATTAACGACTGTCTTTGAGGTTAACTTTTGGCTTCAAGTGGCAGGTTACGTGTAATCTTGGTTTGCAGGGCCGTGAAAACTACGTAAATTGAATAATACATGATCAACCAAGACTCTCACACGTAACATTGGCTAATCTTGCGAGAATCTAAAGTACATTTTAGAGAAAGAATCTGAGAAAAGGAAATTAAATTACATTAATTCCAAAATAAAGTCAGATATCGAATCGCATTTCATTCTTCCAAACAAGGAACGCAGGCATAATAATAAGCAGTAAAGAGAATAGTTATAATAACAAGTGTAGCGAGAATTAGTATAGGTAGGAAGGGTGTAGAAAACAGAGTGAGATATAATTTATAACGAGAGACATAATTTATGAATGGCATTTTACTGTGTTCGAGCATTCGAGTTAAGTCGTCCATAACGTATCTTTAAGGCCGGAAAAAGGAGCCTGTTTCATGTACACAAAGTAATTTAGAAATCGCCGCACCGACGCTATTGTTTCGTATAGCGAATCATTCAAAACTGCGGTCAGTGAAGTGGCGAACGAACGGAAGCAGGAATTGTACTACAAATACATTTTCAGTAGCAATTTGGTCCGGTTTCCAATCACGCAAATCTATTCCATTGTTTGCCGAGGATGTTTCACCGCGAGAACGAGCAACAAAGACACAAAGTTGTTTGCAATTTATTTTCCATCCGTAACGTAAAACGCTATGCATGATTGGTATATTTAAAGTAAAATCTGATACCTGCATTTGTTTCGTTGTTTGACCCAGCAAAGAAAATACTGCCGCGCGGTTGTTTTGAAATTGTTCAACTGCTTCAGAGAGAACGCCATTTTGGGGTTTCCTCATACAGCGAGGTTGTTCTTGAAACTTAGGCCCAACGGATTTCCCATCTTAAGACCTTGTTATTGTTTCATTCTATGTTGTGACCACTCTGCTCCCAGCCTTTGGAACTACTTTCTCGGCGTAGTAGAAGTTAGACAGACTTCAGAGAGAAAAAAACCAAAAGATAATTTAGGCAGGGAAAGATAGGCCTTAGTTAGAGGCAATAACAAGTTCCTATACGAATACCTACTATAAAATCATATAAAGAAAATTTAAATTTTACGATAAACTTTTGTGACGTCGGCCCGGAAAATTAAGATAATAAAGTAATCCCTACAGCCAAGACGACGATTCATATCATTTTATTAAGATCCATGCCCTTGTGCATGTATAAAATCTTTGTTTACATGTTCTCAAGCAGTAAGAAATTCGCTGATTGAAAATCTCTCTCTCTCTCTCTCTCTCTCTCTCTCTCTCTCTCTCTCTCTCTCCCACATTCAAGTAAGTATTCCTAACTCAAGTGTACGTGACCCTCTTCAAAGAAAGAACGGCCGTACCTAGGCGCACTAATTCGAATACTTAAACCAATTAAAAGAAAACACCCTCTGTCCCACAATAGATGAGGACAAGTTAAGAGTAATTACACACAGTGATAAACTGTCGGTCACGAGTGAGCCTGCTATCCAGACTGAAGCCACAGTAGTTTTCACCTCTGAAAAAAAGAAGGGGCAGCACTGGGGCCGGTACTGGGACCAGCCACTCACGAGGATCTTTAAGAAAAAACCCAAATTCACTTTATTCCACAGTGCCAATAATTTGCCAGACTCATCACTTGAATAGCTTACCTCTCTCTCTCTCTCTTTACCTTTCCCTTTCTCTCATTCATTGTTGCACTCTGCAGGAGGTGTAGAGTGCCTTTCCTCCCATATAGCCTAGTTGGACTCAGTAGAGGGTCCCTAAACACATTGGCACCATAGTTGCCACTAAAGAAAACAAAAGGGAACATGAAGAGAAGGTTCTTCTGAACCTAACCTGCACCAGTGCCTAGGGACACTGAGGCCACCAGTGACCTGTACACGGCACACTAGAAACTACAGTGCCACCTTTGTGCGTGCCACGTCATTGAAGAGACACTTTCTGCTGCCCAAGTACGCCCACTGACCTGGTTAGACGCCCTTCCACCAGAACCATGGCAGCAGAGCATTATAAAACTTTCCTGGGCTGGGGACGGCGGCAGGTTCCACCGGTTCGGAACTTACCACCTGGGTTAAGGAGCAAGTGGACTACCTGGCTGGGCGGAGAAGGAAGAAAGACCTGAGCAGAGGAAGTATGAAGCCGAGCAGAGGAAGTATGAAGAAGAACGAAGGGTGTATGAAGCCGAGCAAAGGCAGTATGAAGAGGAAAGAGAAGAAAGAAGGAGACAGCATGAGTTAGCCTGCAAGGAAACTGAGTTAGCCCTAAAGGAGAAGGAGCTCGAGCTTGAGAGAGCTAAAATGGAGAATGCCGTTATGGTTAGTCATCAAGCTCCAGTGTCCTACACCTGCTGCATCAAACGCTCCACTTCATCAATTCCTAGTCCCCAAGTGGGATTGGAGATTTGTTTCAGAAGCATGGCTGGGAGGAGATCGAGGCTCTTTCGATAACTACACCACGGGAGACGGAGAGAGCCTTAATACTAGCTAAGCATATGGAGGGAAAAGCTACTGGCAGCGCTTCGCTCACTGGAGAAGAGCCAGAGAGTGGGGGCCATGGCGGGAAGTTCAGAGTCATTACAAAGGCCTACGAGAACCCCAGAAAATGGAGACAACGGTTCCGGCGGTCTTGCCAAGGAAGTCGAAGGGGTCTTGGACGTGAATGGGCATGTCACAAAACCCCAGTCCGGGACGCGCTGGTTCGACTCCTTGGCCTGCAATGACGTTTGAGGATCTCTTCAATCGACCATGCTAGAAGACCTTTCCAATGTGTGCCAGGCCCTTGCAGTATATCTTAACGATAAACAGCCTCCACACTTATGGAAGCTTGTCGCATGGTTGATTCGTGGGAAACCTTCAATCAGTCGCATAGCACCTCTCAGAAGCGAATCATCCCTCCTCCCTACCTCTCGAACTCCACTCGCCCGAAGAATGGACTGCCTAGCAAGACCCTGTGCAACTATTGCAAGAAGGGGGGCCATGCTGAAGCTGAGTGCCGATACAAACTCGGCACTAATAAGCAGCCTAACCCTACCAGCCAGAACTCCGCTCCCGATTCATCCGCTCAGCCCTCTCCTCCAACAGTTACTGCAGGCCACCGAGCCCATCCAAAAGGCCCGCAGATCCTGTGGCCATGGCCACTATAATGCTGGATTCTCGCCTGTCCACATCATGTCCCCACCACCAAATTTGTCAACCTAATCAGCACTTCATTTTCTAGCGCTGGTCCTCACAGACTGATCCTCTTTTACCCCGAGAGACTGGAAACCAGTTCATCTCTCGGGTGGCCCCTCTTCAGAGCACTAGCCTGCCCGTGACCTCCCGGTCACAGTAGACACTGCGGCAGACATTAGCCTGGACTACTAGGGCCCAAGTGCTGGGTCGGTGCTGTGGGTTGACTTACAAACGCGTGGGAAATGAAGTGATAGAGGGCTACACCATTACCGCTCCTACGGTCCAACCCAGGTAATGACACCTTTGGGGCACGATGCACCACCGCCTTTGGCGTGGTAGGTGGAATTCGCCCGAGTGGTCTTCTTGTTGGGTCGGGATCTTCCGCGGAAGCTCACACCAACGCCTAATTGCACACGCTACTCTCCTCCACGGAGGCCCCATCTAAAACTTCTCAAAATGACAAACCTCCACCTTCCGCCCACCAAAGTGGTCCGCGAAGGGGCGCCACCCAACCTTATTTCAGGCCTGCCCTTCCAATCGCCGAAGGGCTGGCCCACCAAGAGGTCCTCCTCCGCCGAAGAGAGATTCAGGAGGAGCAGTACCGCTGCAGGACGGTGCCGGGCAGACCACTCACAAATTGGGAGGGCTGCCTAAGCAAGCAACGCCCAGCCGGACGCCCAACAAAATCCCAGGAGAGGCTACGATCTCCTGCTGGGGCAGGAATCTCTGCCGCAGCCAAATCCCAAGTCGTCCGAGAGGCATTGCACTGACCACTCATCAGGCATGCCTGATTCTCAACTGCTGCCAGTGCCACTTGCGAAAGCACTGAGCAGTGCTAGATCATTCCACACGGACGTTGAGCTACCACGGAAAAGGCCCTATGCCGGTTCAAATCATGAGGCGAATCCTCCTCCGAGATTTAGGGATTCCCATGCAGTTGATCATCGCGACTGGAGAGCCTCCAGCAATCAAACTACTTCTTTGCAAATTTGGACTCAGGGGATGAACCCCGAGGATCAAAATGGTACCTCCCTGGAAGACCAGGAACTGGCATCCTCGGACGCAGAAGTCGAGATCGCTCTCGCTCCGGTTGTCGCAGCAGCCGGAGTAGGGAGTCCTCCCGCAGCTTTTGCAGTTGCCCCATGACTTCGCGCCTTCGCTTAGCCCTTCTGGCCTGTCCCCTCGAGTTGGTGCTCATCACCTGCTAGGCCAGCTACTGATAGGCCTTGAGGAAACCGAAGAAGAAGAAGGGGCGGAAGAGAGCCCAGTAAAGGCCGAAATATAAGTTCCTCCCGGCACTAGTGCCCTCTGGGCACAGTGCCCTAACATCTATGATCCTGGCCCCTTGCCCAGAGGAGGTAGCGCCATGTGATCTCTCCTTTCATTGTGCATAGCCTAGGCCACCTTAAAGTAATATTTGGTACATCAATTTAGTAACCTTGTTCTTTTCCACTTACCAATCGGTACGCAGTAATCATGTAAAGTAGCCTAACTAATTTCAGTAATCTTAACTATTGTGAAACGAGCCACGATGCTCGTGGACACGATGGCCTAAGACCTCAGTGAGGCACCCATTTATCATATGAGGCAACCTCATGAATTAACTAGTAAATTTTAATTGTATTAAAATGATAAAACTATGTTGTAATTTAGTTAGAATGTTAACTCTATGTTGGTGCTACGGTCGGCTAGATAGGTTAGGCTAGGGAATATCATAGAACGCACTCACTAGGCTAGGTCTAAAACACATCATGATTGTAGGAGGTAGCCTATAATAACCTTGAGCACCTTCCAGTACTATTACTAGGTAAAGTAGTGATTATAGCTCATATCCTATCTAGGTTAGTAGTTCTGTAGCTAGGTAGGCCAACCAGGACTAATCTGCTCAGGGAAGGAGAGTAACCTACGAGAGGCGAACAGCTTGCTTAGTATAGACCTTCACGCCCGAAAAGGGAGTGAAGGCCCTCTTAAGGGGGGGAGCTTTTATAAATATTACTGCTGTTCGCCCTCGATGTATTTAGGTAGGAATATTAGTCCGATTCACCTCGACAGAGAACATCTCTGCCCGCCGGTAGGCTAGGCAATTTAAAAATAACAATCACCGCAGTAGACAAATGGCGCCGCATAGGCTGGAAAGTTTGTGAACAAAATATGCTAGGGCATTAGGGACCTAAGCCTCAGAGAGGGTTTACGCCAATGACCCCTAGTTATGGTGGCTCCTGCTTTCATTCTATGCATTCGATTTACATGCCTTGTCAAGGTCGGATTGCCCGCGTATAAGCCCTCACCTGGCGGGAACGGTTTGCGGTCGGGCCAGACAGTCAGAGAGATTCCAGCGTCACTAAACGAGGGTGACGCTGCGCAGTGTCCGAAACGATAATTTTATTCTTATTACTTCTCTTCCTCCTACGTCTATCTTAATTAGTGAATTGGGAAGACTGCCAGAATACGACCCTGAGGTCCTCGCTTGCGCAGCCACTTACATTCACTGCAAGTCCCATTCTGTTGAAGCTTCACGATTGACTATACTTTTCTGTATTTCACATTTTCTTGTTTTCTTCCCCTTCAGCCACCACTTAGGTATATGTGTTTACAAAGTCTAGATTAAGCTTCACTATTTCCATTAAGGCTTCAACCCCATTATTCCAGTAAAATACCTAGGATTTAGGTAAGCAAATCAGGTTAACCATGCTTTTGTATGCCTCGCGTCCGAATGTTTGGAAGAACCAAGGCGCTTAAAATCAAATTCATCTCAAATATTCTTGTTAAGGTTAATAACCTTAACTGGCGACCTTGGCTAAATTAACGACTGTCTTTGAGGTTAACTTTTGGCTTCAAGTGGCAGGTTACGCGGTAATCTTGGTTTGCAGGGCCGTGAAAAACTACGTGAAATTGAATAATACATGATCAACCAAGACTCTACACGTAACAATAGCATAGCATATATATATATATATATATATATATATATATATATATATATATATATATATATATATATATATAGAGAGAGAGAGAGAGAGAGAGAGAGAGAGAGAGAGAGAGTGCGTCGTTCGCTGCAGTGTCACAAAAGAACGAGCCCAGGTAAAGCACAAAAAAAAAAAAAAAGTCCAAGGAAGCTTCATGGTTGCCTACGATGGATCACACAAATATACTCCTCTAAAAGGGAAACTTTAAAAATAATTGAAATGAGAAACTTCTATTGCATACTGGTAAAAAACGAATAAATGCTGGTCCATGATAGCCTTAAGGAAGTTACAAAAGATACTGACTGAATGAGTGAAAGTTATCTGGCGTCGTGACGTTACTATTATTACATACGAGAGAGAGAGAGAGAGAGAGAGAGAGAGAGAGAGAGAGAGACTAACAGTTATAGCATAATAACACAAAACAAAACAAGGATCAAAGACATTATCAACGTACGTTCTTTTTCACACTGGCCAACTTTCATTGTTGCGGGAAGGCAGGGTATGAGGGGTAAGGGCCAGCATTCAATTATCCCACTGACAGCAAAAAGGCTATGCCATGTGCTGTGTTATAAATGACATGAATGCCTGTGAGCAGACGAAAAGAATGGAATTTTTCTTACGTGATTGTGCTTAGTTGGAGCCACACACGAGAGAGAGAGAGAGAGAGAGAGAGAGAGAGAGAGAGAGAGAGAGAGAGAGAGAATAGACATTATTGACACATGAACGACATGAATGAAAAAAGAAAAACTATTCAAGAAATATCCGAAAAAGACTTGCTAACGTGAAAACAACTCTCTCCCGCTCGTTCAGCGGGACTCACGTCTACGGGTATATTGGTCTTCACAGTTCTGTTGTTGTCATAAACAATAAGAATTTCTTCCACAAAAGAGAAGATGACTTTGAAGTGTCTGACCGTTGTTGATTCCGGAAATGTTTAGGAAGCGAGAAATCCCACATTCACATAATCAAGATTTGAATAATCCATTTGAGCAATTCTGGTTCCAGACAGTTTTCATTTTTTAGAAATGTTTATGAAAATATTTAATCAGAGACTGTTTGAGATACAATAACAATATCGTTTTTTATAGCCCCAGCTCTAGGAAATAAATGAAGTTTATCTTCACAAGTAAAGTTTTCCAACAAGGTTGCATGCTGCGTTCAAGAAAATATTTAGGTGCGTTTATTTGAGCAAATAAAGAATCTGTATATAAACCCTAAACGCTAATTGTTGTAAACAGTAATTACTCCTATTTATTCCATATCTAAAGTGACAAGTTATTGATAATGTTCTCTGGATTTCATAAAGATTCTTCTCCAATGTGGAGATTACTCAAGATCTCATTCTAACTATTCGGTGGGATTCTCACTACAACTTTGATGCCAAAAACTGGAGATGAGATTTAGAAGTACGACTTCTTGTACAAATTTTAAAAGTTCCAGGGAATTCCTGTTTATGTGTTAACATGATGAAGTTATTGTCAGAAGGAAACTGGAACAAAAAACACGGTGGGGAGGGGGGCTCTAAGAATATGTACTTGCTTCAATGAAACACGGGTTTCCTTGTTAATGCAATTTGAATCAGAATACCAAACCCTGCTTTGGCTGCAAAGCAAACAAGAAGGGAGCTGACTGATGCAATAAAACAGAATTTAACCGCTTGGAACGGTATGATTTTAACAAGAAATCATATCTATTGGTACACCGGTTTTTAAGTTGGTAAGCCTTAATTCAGATTTGAGAGATTGAACACTTGTATCCGATGATTGCTTACAGAAGTGTTCTCAAGCCACTCATTTCATGACTATTTTTTATCATCCTCAATTCTGGACTGGATAACAATTTTACTCCTAGATGACCTAACAGATACTTAACTGATGCTACTGTCGATAGCATTTCAAAAAACGTTATTTTGAGAAAATGTGTACAATATTTACCTGAATAAATGCTACGACGATGTTTACAAATTCAGTGAACCAAGTGATGTGTTACAGTGACTAATCAAATAAACAGAAAGACAAGAAACTGGGAGCGCTCAAGTTCAACCCTTCACAGACAAGGAACCACACGGCGACGAAATTACATTCCAACGGGAATACATTCATGACAAGAAATCGATTACAACAATGGCAATAATCGCCCCCGCAGTACCAGCATTCATGCCGTGGGCGGTGCCGCCTGGCAACACGCTTGGAAGCAATATTCAAGAACTGATTCTATCACAACATTACATGAGTTGATGACTGAATACTTCGTCGCTCATTCCGTTCACTGGAAGCACACCTATCAGTGAGTGAGAGAGAAATCTAGATGCGATGTGACTCTTCCTTCGTGATTAACATTGCCTATGTCTTCATCTTAAAGTAAATAGTTCTTCATTGGAGGGTGGGTAGAGCTTTCGGCTAGCACGCTGTTGACCCAGCGATCGACTCTCCGAGCGGCCAATGAAGAATTAGAGGAATTTATTTCTGGTGATAGAAATTCACTTCTCGTCATAATGTGGTTCGGATTCCACAATAAACTGTAGGTCCCGTTGCTAAGTAACTAGTTGGTTCTTATCCACGTAAAATAAATCTCTAACCTTTCAGGCCAGCGCTAGGAGAGCTGTTAACCAGCTCAGTGGTCTGGTTAAACTAAGATATACTTCACTTTAACTTTAACCCATATAAGATACTTGGTCAGTTCTGCATATCTCCATCTCCAAGTTGCTACATCATATCCCTGCATTCCTCACCTTTCAACTAATCTTATTCCATATATGTTAAGCGGTTAAATTCATCACAGCTACCTTTAATCTCTAATTTACATAACTGTTTATCATAGAGGACCATGGCATCCAAGGATGGCCAGGGTGCCTACAGGATAGAGGTCAGTGGCGCTGTTTGTAAGACTGGTCAGTGTGCTGCTGTGTCCTTCTCTGTTCAGTATCTGCTACAGGGAGGTCATCCTAGATTCAGTGAGTGACCACGAATGCAACAGTGGTCATGTTTTCCTGTTGTTACCAACAGTTATGGGAAATTTCACATGTATATTTATACATATATATATATATAATTATGTATGCATGTATGTGTATACATGTATACAGTAGATATATGTATATATATATACATACATATACATGTATGTATGTGTATATATACATACACACATATGTATATAAATGCATATACATGTATGTATGTGTGTATATACAGATACACATATATGTATATGTATACATATATCTATTTGTGTACACATACATAACATACATACACAATTACACATATATATAGCTATATATGCGTGTGTGTGTGTGTGCGTGTGTGCACACAATATATGTGTATGTATATATATAATGTTTAAGATGTGATGGTAAAATTTTCGGTACTGATGATCACTGTGAAAAAGTTCTATCGGAGCATAAAAATAAACGAAGCTAAATATTCTTCGATAATAATAATAGTTTACTGTTAGATATGGCGACTAAAGTTGATAAAATTCAAGAAAGGAAATGAACGAGTCTCCAATAAGACGAATCCTGTATTATCTCAATATATAAAAGATACTGAAAACAAACTATCACAATATATAAAATTTTGCCTATCGTTGTATACAGAGAGAGAGAGAGAGAGAGAGAGAGAAGAGGAGAGAGGGGAGAGAGAGAGAGAGGAAAAGGGGGCGGAATTAACACTCGATCTAACTCCAGTATAGTGCAACAAGGTAAAGTTACGAAACGATTAATTTGGCTCAGAAGTTGAAAAAATAATATTGAATTAGCCTTTTCATACAAAACCTCCAAGCATAATTATGAAAATGACTCTACAAAGGAAGTCAAAATGAGTCGGGAAACGCCACCAGGCTGACTCACTGAAAATTAACTCTGGTTCCTTTACCTCACGGAACTACCCTCCAGGTTACGGTGCCTATGCATAGGCCTAAATCTTTTAATTAAATCCACTACTGAAAATTAATGAATATTCCCAGCATAGCGAAAGGTCCTTTATATGATGAATCCACTGGAGAGAGAGAGAGAGAGAGAGAGAGAGAGAGAGAGAGAGAGAGAGAGAGAGAGAGAGAGAGAGAGAACTGCATCATACTCAAGATGAATCCCTTAAGAAAACTGGAAATTAGCTAGCAAAGAATAGCGTTCGACCAACAAATCAGTTTTTCCTTCAAAGAACCAACCCTTCATTAAAAAAAATATTTTTCCTCGTTAACTTTCTAGTCCAATCCACAAACAGCATTTATTTTTAGTAACAGTTCCATTCAAACTTGAGCAAAAAAAAAAAAAAAAATATATAAATATATATATATATATATATATATATATATATATATATATATATATATATATATATATATATATATATATATATATATATATATATATATATATATATGTACGTGTGTGTGTTGCAGGTTCTTGCCTACCAGTTAAGAGGACCAGGTTCAAATCCTGCCGCTCACTGGTGGCTTGGGGATGGCGCCATTGCATAAACCCGGTGGCCCGCCAACCTAACGGTCTGAAAACTCGAGAGGGTTAGTAAGAAAATAGGTATCAGCCCTCGGGCTGGTGGGTTAAACAGCGGGCCTAGCAACACACTGGCCACGTGTCTTAGGCAACGGGACTTGTTCCCCACTGACTGTCGGCCTAAGAAACTGGAGTTCAGCACCGGCCCTATGAGCTTGTGAGGCCCAGGAAGACTTTAACCTGACTTTAAATACATATATAATGTTTGGATGTCAACCTGTTTACACCCAAATGAACTACCACAGATAAAAGAAACAATGCAAACTTAAATACTAACAATTCAAGAAATGTCCTGTACGAACGGTTTCCTATTGAGATCATTAGAGAGAGAGAGAGAGAGAGAGAGAGAGAGAGAGAGAGAGAGAGAGAGAGAGAGAGAGAGAGTCCTAATTGGCACAAACTTAACAAACTAAAGCCAAGAGTTTCAATGAGGAAAAGAAATGAGAGGTTCGCAAGGAAAAAATCGAGAAAAAGTTGACCGAGATCTTCTCCAGGACAAAAATGAAAAGATTCTAGAAAAAGGACGAGTGAGTTGGTTGACGTTATTTTTCACAATTGAAATTCTCCAAATAATGAGTTGCGACGATGAAGCAAAAAATATATACCATGACGAAAAGGAAAAAAAAGGTAAACATAAACTTGAAAGTCTTAGTTTTAAGGTTTCCAAGAAAAAGTTAGCAGCAATAAGAATAAAGTTTCAGTTTCTAAAGTTATGGTCTTATAATTAACAAAAGATGAAGTAATGAAAGAAAATGCATTCTCCTTTGGAAAAAGGGAAAGGTTCTTTCTAAGAGCAAAAGACTAAAATATAATCACAACGGAGCATTAATTTTTCAGACAAAAATTGGCGCCTTCCAAAAAGGTTTTGAAATTAAAAATATAATGAAAAACGCTTTCACACTTAAGGCATCTAAGGACTAGAAAAATGATTTATTTAAAAGGTGCTAAAAGAAAAGTTGCTTTCAAACTATAAATGCAATGAAGTCAAAGTTCAAGAAAATAGTGGCATAACTGGAAACAAAATACACGGTGAATTCACTTAAAACTTCGATAATCAAAGGAAAAATGTAGTCTCAGATACAGAAAAGAGAGCGACAAAATTCACAGGTTAAAAGAAAGAGAAAAGGAAAGGCATGAATAAGTTGACAGCGAAGAAGGAATGGAGAAGTCAAGACAGTGAATACGGAAGGAAGGAAGGAAGGAAGGAAGGACGTCTTCTTCACTGTTAAATCGAGGTCAGAATTTCTTTATGCCAAAATAGGCCATCCTGTTTACTTTTGCTTTCTTTGGAAGAAGACCATCGCGTCAAGGTTCCACAAAGTGAACAGCGCTGTGGTTAAAAGGCAAAGAGAGAGAGAGAGAGAGAGAGAGAGAGAGAGAGAGAGAGAGAGAGAGAGAGAGAGAGAGAGAGAGAAGCTTTTCGATAATAAACTTATTCTACAAGTTCCATAAAACTGAATCTTTTCCATCATTTGTTATGCTTTCCATTCTAATTAAAACACCGGCCCCCTTACGTAAAAAACTCTCTACCCTCTCTACGAGACTTAATTATTGCTTTCCTAACTATGAACACAAGACAACCTTATTTTCGAGCAACGGGGGGAAATGGTACGAATTACATCAAGGGCCTTCGTTATATCACACGATATCTCGCGTATCACATCAAGTAAAAATGTCGGCCGAAATGATATATTGCAAGACCAAATGAGATAAGCATTTAACCGTCAAGGCTCCAGTCTACTTTCGTGTCGGTAAATAGTGTAAAGTACCACTTTACATTCATATAAATATAAATACACTTATTTCATCATATAAATACATCATATATATATATATATATATATATATATATATATATATATATATATATATATATATATATATATATATATATATATATATATATATATATATATATATATATATATATATATATATATACTATATATTGTAAATTCTGTGAATTTACACTTTTCGGAGTGTGTTACAGTAAACCAGAATAGAATTCATTCCATTTCACCATGAAAAAAGAAAGAATTTTTATTGGTTAATATTCCTCCATTCTAAAAATATTTTATGGTCTAAATGTTGGACAGAAATCGTGTGTAATTCCCGGTAGAATACATAAAACTGGAACACGGACTCAGTACTGAACCCACCCAAAAGAAAAATAAATACCAAAAATTAAACGAGTTCTTCCCACAAACACCATCCTCTTCACGGACATAATCGTGAATTTTCTCAACTTTTCCTCGTCAGTTTCTTTTATACTTACAAAATCCTCTACTTAGTTATTACGCTTCTTTTTTAAACCTTATTTTGCTCATCAGTTTCGCTACATACAACAAGCTATCGCTAACGACTGCCATTATTTTCCTGAACCATCTTTCCCTCATCAGTTCCGCTACATATACCATCTTGTTCGAAACCACTGTCGTCCTTTTCTCCAACTTTTTCTCTCCAGTTCCTTCAACATTCAAACATACAATTCATGTGTTCTTTACCTTTCCGAAGTTTTTGTACCGCCGCCACTCTATCCTTTAATTATTATTGAACATGATTGACACAATATTTATAAAATCCTTCTTTCGATTAAAAGGAATAAACTGAAATGCCTATTAGAAACTCATTCAAAATTAATACAACATATTAATCACCAAATTTTTGTTATGACAGTATCAGCCACGATTACTGAGAACCAAACGGGTAATATCCAAGTTAAAACAACGCACGATTTGAAACTGATGATTGACTGGCTGAATGATTTAATGCAAAGCTTCAATTGACTGAATGATTTACTGCATATGTTTCTATCATATCGCTGCACAATAATATGATTCTTATTCGATTTTAATTTTCTCCTCCTTCAAGTTGTCAATGAATAAGCTATATTTAAATTACCGAAGTTAACTAAGAAAAAAAGACACAAACTCAACATAAAAGAAAAGTTCTGAAAATTTTAGACATTTTCCTGCCACAGTGTGATAAAGACACTAAGATGAACAGCTGCCACAAAAAACCAAACAGGAATTAATAAAACCATCAATTCCATCCTCAGTATTAATAAGAAAAACCCGCGTGAATCTTACTTCCACGAATACGCGTCCCGAACATGTTTTGCAAGTAAAATTCTTCACTAATCCCACACGACGGACTGAGCACGGAAGGAGCAAAGGGGGGCGGGGAGGGGGGATGAGGGTTGGGGCAGGGAGTGTTTCCACGAGCGAGGGATGGCGTGTCGCTATTCCTCCCCCACCTCACGGATTCCCTGGCCCGCCCCTACCACCCATCCCCCTTCCTCCCTTGGGTGACCTCCCATCTGGCTTGTTAATCCTTGTAGAGAATTAATGACATTGAGTGTTAAAGCTGATGTTGTCACGAAGGAACAGGGGAAGGGGGAAGTCCTCGAGTGGGTCTTTCCCTTTCATCCCAAATACCATCACTCTTAAACCAATCTCAGGAATTTTTGCAAATACGATTCCTAATGCATGACGGGTTATATCCAGTCAAAAAAATAATAAACTTATTTCTGATGTCGTTGATTCTGTGAATGGCGAATTTTGTAAACTACATTTTTATCACTGTCTAAAAGAAAGTAAGAATAAACTGGCGTTATCCTAACCAGCTACGGGTATATCAACTAAACACTCTTTATTGACACAAAACACACAAGGCTTTTGCAAAAAAAGAAAAAAAAAATAAGAGGGAAAAAAATGATGGTCGAGAAGAACAGAATTCTTTTATGGAAAATGAACGGCATGAAAACTCGATAAAAGCAGTGGACTCGCGTTCACAATCATTTATTATCTGTAAGAATGAAATGCCCGCAAATATGAACAGAGGGAACATACAGCAAATAGCAACTGCATGAAGCCAAGTAACATGAAAACAATGTCCAAAGTAGTATTTGTAGACAAGCAGCCAGCCTTACAGGAGGGAAATATTGCTAAAATTTATAATAAAAAACTAATATAAAATTGTAGTGTAGAAGATGCCCCTCCCAGAATAGAAAAGGCAAAAGCTGAACATCGAAACAAACGGTGCCCCTAAAGGACTCACGAATCTGCTCACAAAGAAAAATTTATACAAAAGCAGGTTCAGCCGACTCACTGATCGTGCTCCTCCTCCTTTCACGCAGAACTGGACTGCCCTTGATAACTGCCTTTTTAACCCTACATCAAAATACTTCACAGAAGTAGGGTATCTGACAACGAGGTAAGGTTCGTTGAAGTTTTCAGTTTTATGTTCCCATCTGAGATGCTAAGCAAAGCTGCTTTAATTGGCGTGGGAGCTCAGCTGGTCTCGCCTGTACACTAGCGTCATGATCCCGAGTTGAAGACCGGCTTATAGCATAATCAGATTTCACTGGCGCCACGACTTTACTTTCTCTGTGATTTAGGGATGTGGAGGGGGGGGGGCCACAGTTCTACCTGCTGAGTCATCAGTAGCCAAGGCCTTCGTTTCCCTGGTCCTTACCTTTGGTGGAATGGGGGCATGAGCACTGGTCACGCGTTCGTGTTCGATCTTTGGGCGACTATGCCCGAATTACACTTCCGCTGCTCATGAGGGACCTCCAAACTTTTAAACCTGCAAGAATTACAGTCTACTGAGGAAGGGAAGAGAAGAGAAGAGAAGCAAGATTACACACAAAAAGTAGAACCAGGTGTACTCATTTGACGGGATGTGATGGGCAAGGACGATAACGGATTGATTTGAACCTACAGAGCAACTTATAAAGTCCATCTTGATTTTAACCGCAATATCTCTATACGTTACCAGGTGAATCGATTTTGATTTAAACAGTAATCTAAAATGCTCCATTCAAATTTAACTAATTCAGGAATATTGGGTCAGGCTTTGGGTGCAGAAGAATGAATGAGGCAGACACACACAACAGTTAATTATTTTCTGGTGTGGCTGCAATTGTCATGTGCTAATAGTCAATAGCTCTGGCACCTATGAATGGCAGTAACTTAACAAAAATAACAAAAATACTTGGAAGTTACAGCATGAACAAGTACAACTCTTAAGCTCAAAAATACGGCAAAGGGACTGGAATGGTATGATGGCGAAAGAGCGGTTACATCACAAGTAAGGCTTTCTAAAAATTATCATCATATCGAACAGCTCTTAATAGAAATAAACTTTTTTTTTTTTTTATATTGGGTGGGCACTTATCTGCAAATCGTACCATTGTTACATATTTGTGTGAACAGGCAAACGCTGAACCGCTGTGTCAAATTGTGATACAAATATAAACAACGGTCTCGATCAGCCATTTGTCGTTTTGCTGTAATATCAGAGACGATGCGGCACTATGCTGAGTCAGTGCTGAGGGAATGTCTTAACTGCCCCATTGCATGCTAATTCCTGGTTGCGGATGGTCGAATGTATAAAAACCTAAATTCTTGAGCATGCGTGATTGCGATTATTGAAGCCCTACCTGACAATAATCGACCCACCCGAAAAAACAAAAACACAAAACCAAAGTTTGTAAAATCCCCTTGCATTCTCTGTAATTTAGGTTAGCCAAACCTTGACCCACTGTACACATCCCTACCTGTACATTTAAAACTCACCCATACGGTAAGTGCCTTTTCCTTTACTAACTGCACCATGAAGTCTATGAGCGAGCTGCTCACTGCAGAGATGAACCCCACTTGCACTTACTAAGAAAACTACGAGGTCAATCGCCATCCATTGTTTTGATACATATACCTAGTGATGATATGGGGAGTGGGCGCTTCATATTGTCCCTGAGGAATACATTACGAGGCAAAGATGCGTAGATATGCACCCGAGTTCCCAACCCAGCCTCACGATGACGAAATTACTCTGGAAAGGAAGTATTCTTAACAATCCGTCGTCTTCATACTCGGCCGTTTTATAGTCACTGATATGATCACATCCTTACCAACAAGATAACTAGTAAGAGTAAATTACAAAAGCAAGATAACAAATCAAATGAAATTAAAAATAACAAGATAACATTTCTAAAATAAACTCAAAAAGCTAGGAAATAACAAAGTCATGCAGCAAATACCCAAAGACTTTCGATGGTGAACAAAAGGTTTATTTTCTTTCTTCACGTTTTCTTCAGTGTTAATAATAATTTCAACAAGCTTTTGGGAGTGGCAAAACGCTGGTCGTTTCTTCTGAACACCAATCATTTCTAGAGACACATGCAGGTAACCTTACTATTAATACAATGAAAATTTTGGTAAATTAACACCTTGAGGGAACATAATTCTTTGAGATATATAGAAGGTCGTCAACCTCTTTACTGCCACTACATTTTATTCACATAACCCCTCATTTTAGTGATAGCGAGATACGAATTAAAATTTGGCGGCGAGACTTCAAACTTTCCAGACCAAAAACCTAGGATTTTTTTTTTAATTAAAAATTGTTCAGGGTGCGTATACCACACTTCGTTGCGGGGTAAATGATTAATTTTGTTCTGCCTAGTTCACCGGTGTAACTGACAACTGGGTAGTCCCAAGTGCCACATCACGTTACATTACGCCGGGTGGTGACCATATAACCACTGCTTTAAAACTCTGGACTGTGTCACATCTGTATAGACACTGCTACTGGGTTTGGGCTCATTTGTTTGAAAGTACACTAAGGCACACATTTATTTTATTTCATTCTTTAGCTATAACTGGGAATATTTTGTAAAAGCCTCCTATGGAAGTATATGACCGTTTTGTGCATTCTGGAAGAATACATAGATCTTATATGTAATAAAAATAATAACATGAGCACTGATAATACATTTAAATCAAGCACGTAAATTAAACAGAGTAAAATAGCAGAGAGAGAGAGAGAGAGAGAGAGAGAGAGAGAGAGAGAGAGAGAGAGAGAGAGAGAGAGATAAACCTGAGGCATAAATGATAAAATTGTCATTGTACTCATTTCTTGCAGAAAGCAATGGCGTTACACTTCTTACCACCAGCACTAATTTGTATGCTAATACTTCACATTAAGCTTTAAGCAAAGATGAACAAAAGCACTGGGGCTCCCACTTTCTTGGGAGTATCACCTATTCGACCAGAAAAGAATAAAACTTGAATAACTACGTCCTCAAAGTATTCTTTTACTTCTTAACTTTGGAGCTAAAAATTAATAAAAATAGTTACCCATCACAGTTGGGAAAAATGAGCAATTCTAATGGAAAAAGTTACCATCCATGCTGTAAAATGTACTATTCCTGGTGGAGAAAGAAAGAATATTTTCAAACGGAAAAATTATGTCTTGGTGGCTACCTTTAACCAAGGATCTACTCAGGATGGATCGTCAGTTCTTGCACTTATTCAGAGAACATTTTTTCTGTCCATATGATTTACACAGCTTAGGTACGAAAGAAATTAAGCTTAACTGCATATGTAATGTCCGCATTTTTAAAATATTTTGATCAGTATTGTGATAAAAAAATTATAAAGTAGTCTACAAAGCAGAAAATGACAACGCCATACAGTATATACCCAAATTAATCTGATGGAGAATTTATCGTATAATTTCCTATATTTTCATCGTTTCTAAGGTCAGGGAGAGTCAAAATTTTTAATAATATAAGTCTGAGAATCATGGAGTTAGGAAAGAGAAATATTGGTAAAATTAACATCTCCAGGGAACAAAAGTTGAACAGAAGGCCGTCAACTTTTCTTCCCATCTCGACATCGGATTTATATAATTCCTCATTTTAGTGATCGCACGATGAGTCACAATTTCGTGGTGAGATTTCTTCACGATATTTTTGCAATAATTTCACCTGTTATACCACGGACTCCACCTCATTTCGTTTTGTTTCAAAATTTTGCCCATAAAACTTTAATAAAATGAGTAATGTTCCAAACAATTCATATTTCTTTCAAAAGGAAGGGTTTACTTGAGTGGGAAATATTGTGTAAATGCCTTATTTTACAGAAACGCATACAAAATTTCTATAAAAAGCATTTTTTGCTTTATCATGAGCTAAATTGTACTGGGGAGTACATACTTCCAATTGAGAATAAGGTTACTGATGCATACTTGGGATAAGCAACATACCTAATTTCACATCCCTACCTTATACTTTGTGACTACTTTCCAGAACCTTGGTGGTGTTTTATTTGGTTACGATTTGTACACCAAAACCACTCTCACATTTAGCTTTATGCCACCTTCTAAACCGCTAGGAGCTTCAACAGTACGTTCAGTTATTGGCTGAAGGGTCTCCGCACTTCGTAGGGCTGTGATGGTCTGAGGAATGTTGACAAAGTCGGCGGCGATATATATACGATTGCCAAGCAGTTTTTCTTAACTATTTTACTCAAAGTTTAGACAATATCTTACACTGCATCTCTAAACTTTTCACCTAGTCAAAACAGGCTGAGTTTGTAAAAGAATCTGGATGCCATTTTCTTTGACAACAGCACATGTGGAGAAGCCTTGAGAAATACATTACTAAAATCTGAAAGACAACAACCAACAACTTGGAACAAGCTACATGTTTAGGTCCAGAACTCTTTATGAGCTCATACACTAAGCAGGTCAAATGCAATATACTCGAAAAGTAACTTCAGAGCAATACCAGTTTTTGTTTCTTGTACAAAACACACCAGTGATAAAAAATGAGACAATTTTCGTACTTTATCTTACGAAGTACACCAGGTGAAGTGGTTAACAAGTGAGCTAGAACAGAGCTATCTGGCATTCCAGCAATTCTCAAGGTAAGACTTCCAGAGATGACCCGATTCCATTGTACTGATGATGACCTTAGTGGCAATGAACCGACCAACTGAACAAGTTGTCTCATCAACTGAAATCAAGATTTTGTTGCTTGGATTTAACTTAATATGTAAGCTCAAAACCTCTACGAGATCCGAAGTTCAGTTTTCTCCTGCACGTGTCAGGTACATTAACATTCCCCTATTGTAAAACTTGCATTCTTTGCACAAGGGGAGTAGTGTATTAATATATGGCTGTCAACACACCTTTTCCCTTAATGTTGACCCGTTTGGTATATGCTCTTTTGTGTACTGCTCATGGAGTACCTGAGAAACTAGTTTTCCAACTTCCACAATGAAATACCAGCATCAATAACTTTTGCACATATCACTAGAAAACCCAGATTTGTAGCGTCTCTCTGTACAACATATTTTTTTTCTTTCGTAGGGTTCACCGTCTTCTAGCATTCTTTAAAGACGGATTTTGACTCATAAAAACCAACCCACCTATGTTCTATGGTCAAACCGCTCAACATTTCTACTGGGATTCAGAGGCATATTTAAGAGGTTAGAATATTAGAACGGTTATATCAAAAGAGTAATGTATTGTAAACCTGCCTAACATAGCCTACCTTGAAATTACAACTCAGCGGCCAAAGCATACATACATATACATACATACATTATCGTTTTCTCTGTGCGTTTAAGCTCATTTCTGAAAGTAATTTGAAGTCTATAAAGATATAAGACAACAAAACTGTTACGTAGACGAAATATTAAAAAAATTATTCACGTTACTACACCTTCAAAACATTTCATAGGATGCGTGAACTTACATAATTGTAATGAATGCCTGTCTGTCGGACCAAAATACTGTCCTTCTTTCTGTCTCTGCAGTTTCTAGCCTATGAAAGGTATTCACGACACACATATAAATGAAAGGTATTCACGACACAAATACAAATAAAAGGTATTCACGACAAATACAAATGAAAGGTATTAGGGACACAAATACAAATGAAAGGTATTCACGACACATACAAATGGAAGGTATTCACGACACAAATACAAATAAAAGGTATTCACAACAAACATACAAATAAAAGGTATTCACGACACATACAAATAAAAGGTATTCACGACACACATACAAATGTATTCACGACACACAAAACAAATGAAAGGTATTCACGACACAAAACAAATGAAAGGTATTCACGACACAAATACAAATGAAAGGTATTCACAACGCATACAAATGAAAGGTATTCAGGACACAAAAACAAATGACACAAACGCACATACAAACTGAGTCAACATAAAATACAACAGTATAATACATACACTTAGTTTTCCTTTGTGTGCAAAAGCACATTAAGGGGAGCGGTCAGTGACTCAAGATGTCCTTGGAGTATGCTTAACAATTCTATGATTCTGAGCTACAACAGAACATTATCATGTGAATACTGGAGCAATATGTATTGTAAAATGTGAAAATATATCTGACTGGGATTCCAGTCAATGATTTTCCTTGTTTCGCATCCAGAGTCACTTACTGAGATTTTATTGGCATCAAAAGTGAGAGATCACTGGAAACTGTCTTTAATTGTGAAAGATAGGATACCAATTTATATATAAAAAAACTTTGCATGACGTCTTGGTCGATTTGCGGTCCAGATAGATCAGAACTTTCCTGCAAACCCTAATTATCTTATTGAAGTAGCTAGCCTTGGCCTATGATACAAAACTAAATTATCATATTATTAAATCCAACTAAGAATTCTTGCAAATTATTATAAAGGAAAAACTTCGTTAATCTCAGCTACGGACCATGCACATGAAAGCATATTTAAGCAGGTAAAAGTGAATGTTAGCAGTGATTAAATATTGGATGCACATACATTTCTGGTGTGACAGAGACCCCTAAAGAAGACAATTTTTAAGGTTTTATCATCCGTTGTTCCCAAGCCTTATTCTTAACCTTTATGCAGGTACACGTTTCTAATGGTGCGCGTGAAACTGCCCTACAATGAACTTCAAGGGGAGCACATATTCTCGTTCTGAGCTCGGCTAGCAATATCACAAGTGCTATTCTTCTAATGGCAAAAAGGAACGCCTGCTAAGAGAATTACCATATCTACCTGTTTTCCATCCATCATTTTTTCATTTCATGGTCCTTTACCATGGAAATGCACGCGCAAAATCAGAACTTTCAAGCATCTCGACGAAAACGACCCAAATAAGACGATGACATGAAATCAAAAGAGGAATCTGTCTCTTTGATGAGTTTTGAGATGGTGCAAACCTCATCTCATCGCTGAATTGCAATGCAAGAGCAACTTCTAGCGATTCAGGGACTTGGGGCCGCATCGACCGACTGAGTCTGACACAGGTATCCAAGCACATGAACTGCATCCTCTGCATTTGTTTCAGACTATGATCAGTAACATCTAAAATCTACAAAGTCATGAGCATCCCAAGAGACAAAGAGTCGAAAAATAAAATAGTCACAAACACAGTAGAACTGTTTTGCTCAACAAACTCACACAGACAAACGCACATCCACACAAAGAAGTTGACATGTACGCTGTCTTTCAAAACAGGAATTATCAAGTGACGACTCTTCGAAGAAAATTAGGAATTGAATATAATTCAAAATAGAAGTGATCAATTAAACGTTATACCTTCATAGCTTACGGAAGTAACTAAATAAGTATACAAAAGCTAACCAGCACCACATATTCAGTCGCAGAAAACGCCACTTCATTTCTTTCCCGCGACAGAAATCAAGGGATAGGGGTCCGACTCCCATTCAAAAGAAAACAAGCATGCGAACAACCACCCTTGCAAACAGATCAACAACGATCAGTTTAAATAAAAAAGTAAACATCACTTCACTAATGTGTTTCAGAGACGAGCTTCATCAATTCTACAAAGGATTCTCTTATTGTTTCTGTTTTCCCATTTTTTATGGCCAAATGAAAAAATCTTTACAATAGACACTTTCAAATGGAGGTGATAAAAAAAACTTCTATTTTCTCCCAAAATCTTTATCCCCTTTTCTGTGATCCAAAAGCGTTTGGGAAACATCATTATATCTTCAACTGCCTCCTGCTATCAATTCAAGCTGTTCTTCTCATACTCAAAGGTCAACGAATAAAATTCATCTTCTTCCATTTTAGACGAACAGTGACTCAATAGGATTACCGGAAATTGAGCCCATTTTAACCAATTAGGGCTTTCGCCGCTTATTTCAATGAGGAATATTTTACTGAACTTTTCTGAAAAGGAGACTCAATTTCAATCAGTTATACTCATTACCGCCTCGGCTATAAAATATCAATGCGATCCCTCGCCTTATCCATCAATGATCTATTCTACTTTAGCAGAAACCATTACGCGACGTCCTTTTTCAGATGACTAACGAACACCCAACCACAAAATTACTGCTAATGGCAAAAGCATAATGATGCTAATTGCCATATCGTAAAATATTGATGCGTAAATCAAGTGTTAAAGTCTTCAAGTACACCAAGAATAACAAAAACTGTTTTAAAAACTACGAAAAAAAAATGCTATAGACATTAATACATTAATGAGAGCGCAAGAATCAATGAAAACCCAAAGCCATCACTCCAGAACCCCTGTCCACCACCAACGGTCACCAATGAAGTTTCACCCCGTGGCAGTACTAGGTGTGAAGGTTAGTGTCGAATGAAACAGAAGACAACTGTATTAATCTCTGAAAGACTGGTATGTACATGAAAGAGGCAAGATGACTTACCCCGTCCAACACGTTATAGTAAAAATTCAATGGTGCTCTAATCTAACGACTCTGAGGGCAACAGGAAACTTCCATATTTATCCACATAATAACAACCACGGTCCTTGACTGTAGCCAAGCAGTGATGTCCGAATATTAAGCAACAAAATATAAAGCATCCAGAACCTGTCTCTTTTGTAACGTAAAAAATGCAAGGTCTTCTGTTATATATATATACAGTATATGTATGTATGTATATATATATATATATATATATATATATATATATATATATATATATATATATATATATATGTATGTATGTGTGTGTGTGTGTGTGTGTGTGTGTGTGTATGAACTTTGATTCAGAAAGTAATTCAGATAACAGAAGGACTGACAGGGGAAGCACACTATGGGTGCAGACAAGGAGGAGGGTATAAGAAAGAAGTGTTTGTTATGAAATAGTTTAGCGGAAAGTTTGAAAGTAAAGGGGGATAAGACTATAACTGGCAGAAACTGATACTGAAAAAGCTTATGTAAAATCGATAGACTGATGAGAATGTGTGGTGTAGATGAAAAGTGAAGAATGATTGAAGGTTTTGATGATGGAAGTGAAGCATGTACTACAGTATTAGCGTGTAGCTGGGAGAGGAAAACTGAGTTTGAGACAAGTGACTGATGCTTTACAAATTAAGAAAATTAATTATGACTGCAATGTAGAATGGCTGATGTTTGCAGATGATATGCTAGTTATTAGGGATAGTAAAAAGAACAGAAGATTGTATGAAAATAACAGAAACTAGTTACCCTTGAAAATTATGAAAAAGTTAATTATGACTGCAATGTTAGAAAATGGAAACCAAAAGAAGTGATGTTGATGCAAGAACAGATGATATGGTAGTTATTAAAGGGGATTAAACATAACGGATGAAAAAAGAACACGGAATGGTGATTGGGGATAGTGAAAAATGAACTGCAGAAACTAGTATATAAACTTGAGCCAATGCATGGAAGCATAGAATGGATGTAAAAAATGAAGGAAAGAGTCTGATGTTGTTGAGATGAACTGCTAGGGTAGCTATATGCATGGCAAGAAGAACTGAAACGGTGAAAAATGTGAACATAAGTGGAAGTGGTAAACCAAAAATGGATAATTTAAAGTGTTATGGTGGAAGAACAGAAGGCTGTCGATCTGAAAAAGTTGTACCGAAAAAGATTTGGGATTAAACATAACGGAATGATAATATGAAACGGAAGAGGGGAGTTTCAAAAGGGCTTAATTCACGATTTAGAGGGGAACAGAATGTAGCAGTGATGACTCTTGGTTTTTTCTCTGAAACAGGAAAACGGTACCAATGTATATATTTGTCTATATAAGCAAATTTTATAGTATGTAACAGGCTGATTGTTGAGCCAAATGCGAACTTGTGCATTTATTTTGGAAACAAATTTAATTAAAACATGAATGAAAGAAAGAGGCTGACGCTGTCACAGATGAACTGTTTTTGTTAAGAAGCATATTTTTCTGATAGTAATTTCTCATCCGCATGGTAAGAAGAACTGATTTCAAAATACTTTTGGTTTTAAAAAACTGAACATGAATGGGCTGCTGGTTATGCAGATGGTAAAATTGCTTTGTAGAAACGTGAAAGATTAAGATATATAGTTAATGAACTGGAAAGAATGGATAATGACAGGTGGGTGGAAAGTCTTCAGTGTTAGGAAGGTCAGATGATAAATGATGTTGTCACAGTTATTAATTAAATAATGATGAATCTCATGAAAATGAGTGCTGAGGTAATGAAAAATGTAAAATCAGTCAGTGGGTGTCCTTAGCAAAGTGTGGGCAAGAAATACACTTGCACATTAAGATATTTTGTAAATTGATATTCATTTATTGTTTACTTCTAGGAATATATGCTTCCACACAGATATCAGTTTCAGCCAATAGAAAGCAGTCTGGTATAATGACAAACCTTGTTAGTGATGATGATAACAGGTTTTAGTGTCTGGAAATAAAACTTTGCAAAGAATATTAAGTATTAGAGTTAAAGATCACATTCGTAGTGAGATCACATTGTTCAGCATTTAGGTGAGATTGAAACTGATCGGTGACGTTGGTCAAGGCATGTTCTTCCACTGAAGCCTGAAGGGACTATAGAACAGCCTCTGGCACTGGACATTGCAAGGTTCAAGTGGAATGGGAAGGCCAAGACCTAAAAAGAAAAGAAAAAAAAAAAAAGGAGTTTGGATTGTCTGGGATGACCTGCCTGAGACAGGTAGAGGCCCTTTGGTTTGTTCAGCGTTGGAGGCGTTAATTATTTATGGCATCTGAAACATACATACATTATTACGAGAAAAAAAAACTACAATCAGCACTCCAAAGGAAGTTATTCCAATTGATATTCCCTAGTGTAACATACAACTGGAGAAACATTAGGGAAAGACTGAGATCCAACAAAGAATTATAACAACATTACACTTACTTCCCATACGTTAATGATAAGAAACCAAAATCAAAATAAGTTTTACATACGAAAAATAATGGGCAAACGGGCAACTTTACCACGTGGCAATGATGGCAAACCAAACTAACAAAGCTATCATCTTTAGATTCTTACCAATCTAATAGCAAAGCTGAATGGTTATCGTGTTCTGGTGAGACTGTTGATTAGGAATCAATTAATAGTAGAGAAAATTACGTAAAACAAAATGAATTATAACTTAGCTTTATACAACAAATACGTCTCTATACGAGACCAACATGTACAGTTCGAGTCATTGCACAATTTGCAAGCTTGAAAAAGTTCCCCCCAAAAATTATGATATAACCGAATGCACTAGGACATAAAGGAAGAAAACAGTTCACATAAAAGAAAATGCGTTGTTCAAAGTCTAATCATTATGAGCCAAAGTAAACTTCAACAAGGTAAGCAACCCCCTGAGCGTGCTAAAAGATTGTAGCAACACTTACCTGAAGAAAGTTATGTTCACCACACGAAGGCAAAACAGACATTTTCCCCCATCCTTCTTGCTCAAGCGTTTCAGTTATGATCAATACATCTCACAATTGCGCATAAAATGAAACGAAAGATACGAGCACGAGCACATTTAAACACCAGTGGAAAAAGTTCAGCTTTCGTTACAGCTAGTCAAAAGTAGAATGTTGGTCGACATTTAACAATTCTCCAACAACGAGAGTAAAAACAAACTGCAAAAGCAAAAAGCGCCGTACAGAACCACATATAATGACAGATCTATGAAACGGAAACCCATTTTACTTCCAACCAGTTAGATTCCTTAGGGCCTGAGGGGAACCGGGTGTCCAGGCACAAACAGTTCGATGCACCTGAAAGGCGGAGGCCTTTAGGTGTGTTTGTGCCATTCCACAAACACATACACACCCACACAGCATGTAAAAAAAATATGATGTTCTTACCTTCTAGGTTTTCATCGACGATAGCAAAATATTTGTGCATTTATTTCATATTTCAGCCGGTAATTCTTAAACCTCTTGATCAGCTGAGCAACTGCTTCCATAAATGTACAAAAGGTCAACCACAAAATGAGTTTTACGAATGCTAAAATAAAGCTTAAACACCTGACTCTAAAGCAAACATACGTGGGAATCAGTGATCCCCATAATCGTTGACAAAATCTACCTGGCAACAGCGGTCCAAACCGATCGTTTGGAAATCCATCGGGAGGGATATATTTCATCCTTTGATACTTGCCCAACTCGTCCGGCAATAAATGGCGGTATTTATTCATTTCCTCATGACAAGGAGCTATTTGCTTGCCACAGTAAATAACAGACGCTACCAGTTTTCTTACATCGGTTACAGTGTGACTAATATGGTATGAACTCTCCTGGCCATACGTGGGATGAATTACTTGCGAAATTTCAAATACACCGTTTCTTTATTGAAGCGTTTTATAAATTATAGATACGTGATTATTCATCCAAACAAGGATTATAACTGCCCATACATGTCTCAACATTCTCTCTCTCTCTCTTTCTCTCACAATGAGCCTCAGTATCATGTGGATTTGTCAATAATGTAAACAATTACCATAATTACAACAACACTATAAAATAACTCTACCAGAAAAAACTTCCATAAGCAAAGAAAATAAGTGGTAAATTATGCTTTTCTTAAAACTAAAAGAAAATAAAACTGCAGAATTGTAAAAAAAAATCCTATCGTGCAGTTCGTTAGCAAATTCCTTATAATACTTGGATTCATCAATCCTTCCACAAATACTTGTCTAACGAAGTAAAAGGATGACCTTCACTGATCATAAATATATTTAACATGCAACGCTTGTCAATATGGTAAGCATAAAAATGTAACAAATGAATCATTACAGTATTCAAAAAAAAGAAAATTTTCATGATTTATCAAAAATACCAAAAATTTTAGATCTAATATTATACATGTATATGCAGAGCTAAGTACGAGGGTCAAAGTGAATTCTAAAATAGACGAGCACACCTTTTATACACGATAAGTTAAAAATGAAGGAAGGTTGACTCGTAAAAATAACAGAATACAAGAGGAATACTGCAAACATAAAGCAACAACAGAAGTGATCAGCAGAGAGAGAACTCTGTAAAAACTTGACACTGTCGTGTTTACATTCGACAGAAAAAAAAGCAAATCCTTGTTTCTGATCAGTAAACGCTCCAGCTGGGGTTTTCAGGGATGTACTCAAGGTTATTTTTCCTATTTCTTAACTCCTCGACAATACTGACAGGCGTCAGTTAAAACCAACACTCATCCACCCCTAACCCCCTTTTTATACTATACAGGAGTAAGTGATAGGGTTTATAAGGTTCAGGTTTACATTGGCCATAGGAAAGCCTTCCGTTCAGAAGCCCCATCCACATGTCCTAGATTCACAAATAATTAAGTGCGATGTCAAATTATTAAATAATTTAATTATTGACTTTATAACCAGCATATAATAGCATTATATAAGGAACTAGACAAGAACTCGTTACGTTAGGCGACGCGCCTTAAACACAGTAGACAAGTCTCCACAATCAGATTTTAGAAAACCATAAAACCAAACTTGACTCGTCCTTCTTGACTTGACAACAAAGCATTACGATAAAGTTATAGTTCTTATTGGACTGAAGAGTTCATAAGGCGCCCAACTCGGATATAGTGTGTAATTAGGCATACTAAACATAAAACATTGCTAGTAACCCTGCAAAGCTCAAACAACAAGATGTAAGAGACTTTCCAACGTCAGAGGTTTACTGTACTTTTATAAAAGTTTGCTTAATTTCGGGTTTCTTTCTTCTCAGAAGTAAAATATTCAAGTCAATAATAATAATAATAATGATAATAATATAATAATAATAAAAAATAATAATAATAATAATAATAATAAAATTAGGTTAATATCATTATTAGACTGACAACAATAAAAATAAATAAAAAGGAAGAAGAGAAGGAAATCCGTAACCAACAACATCTGGCATAAGGCCAGCTAAATCTAGAACAACATCAAGGACAGCAATATTAAATAAGAGCTCCATTATTCCATAACAAGGACTAACTACTCAACAGTTACTGCTCATTTACAGGTAGCGAATGGGAAGGGCGGAGGATGGGGGGGGGGAGGGAAGCATGCACAACAGGTGATAAAAGGCTATTTAGTTAATTAACAACAACAACGATGCATGGGCTGTCAAGCCTAAAGGTGAAACATAACGAGACAGGTCGATATCCAATGAAAGCAGCCGAGAACTCACGAATGGGGAAAATCCCATGAGCTGAATTCCTGATGCCAGTGAAGAATGGAATTACGTTGTATAATTCATATCACTGCATAATTCATTCTTCTTCAGTAATTCTAGCTTAGACAGAAAGAATACCCTTGAAAAAAAATACATTATGGGCAAACAAATATAGATTAATACGAAGGTCACAGCAAATAAAATGGAAATGAACATACAGTATACAGTATATATATATAAAATAAAATAATACTTGTTATATATATATATATTATATATATATATATATATATATATATATATATATATATATATATATATATATATATATATATATATATATATATATATATATATATATATATATATATATATATATATATATATATATATAATATTTATTCATATATAATAGAATGGGTATCATCAGAAAACAGTAGATTTCTCTTCTAAGAAAGTCTGTTAAGACGACGTTGGGAGCAACACATTCTTTTATGTATACTACAACCACCACAGTCATCTATATCAGGTATCTAATTCACCAACTAGGTCAAATTAGGCACTAAAGTTTTTTAACCGAGCCTGTCCAGCAAACAGTCTTTTCCACGGAGACGAACCTGAGTCCTCTCGCTAAGGCGAGAACATTTACTAAAATGCTTGTATCGCATTGCAGTATGCAATAAGCATATACAACTAAGCAGATAGGTGAGTTTATACATTTAGCACAATGGCGGGAAAAATTTTTAACCCGTTGATCCATAGAAGGCAACAAGTTCAAATGGTCAAACAATACTTAATCTCATATATGCTTTTAATACACAGCTGAAGCGACACTTACTACTACTACTACTACTACTACTACTAATAATAATAATAATAATAATAATAATATAATAACAATAGTAGGAATGGAATATAGTGTTTAGGCCATTTAGGCCAAAGGCCAAGCACTGGGACCTATGAGGTCATTCAGCACTGGAAATGAAATTGAGTAGGTAGGTAGGCAGGTTTGAAATGTGTAACAGGAGGAAAAGATCGATTGCACTATGAAATAATTGTTAGGAGAGGGTGGATAGCAAGACGTTAGAAAGATATGAATGGAGGTACAGTAAAAGGAACGAAAGGGGTTTAGGGGCCGAAGGACGCTGCAAAGAACCTTTGATAAATAGTTTCACAGCCGCTCAAATGGTAAACAAATTCCCCTCGATTTCTCTTTTAAAATCTTACGAAACGATATGCAAACAATAGCTTTCGAGAGCTTGATGAAGAGAACCGATTAGTCTTCCGAAAGCCATTATGTACATTTTGAAAAGAAATTTTGCAACTGATGTTTTTATCAATGTAACGGTAATGGCCGATTTTTTCTACTGCACGACATACACCTGACTTGTGTCATGTATAATGGAACGCCAAGCACAATATCTTTCCTCAATATATGAAAAGCAGCTGTCACAAAGCATGCAGACACTACCATATGTATAAATCAGTATCTACTGAAGCATACAGACCCTACCTTATATGAACATAAGCATTTAAGAAGTATAAAGAACTAAACGCATTTGACACGCCGCATCTGTGAAGCACACAGCCCTAGCTTATATGAAACCTCTGCATCTAGGAAGAATGAAAAAAGCTACCATATATGAAAAGAAGCATCTATGGGTATACAGACACTACCATATAAGGAAAGCAGCATCAGTGAGGCATAAGTGTCCTACCATTTACGAAAAGCTGTATCTATCAAGCATTCTGACATTACCGTATTTGCAAGAGCACGCTTTACGAAGAATAAACTTTACCATTTATATAAAAGCAGCATCTACGAAAAATACAGCATCTGTCATAAATGGAAATTAGCATCTATGAAGCACACAGATCACATCATATATAAAAAAACAGCATCTATGAGGCATACAGACCCTACCATATATGAAAAGCAGCATCGACGAAGAATCCAGATCTTACGTGTTCTACAAGTCCAAGCGCAAAGTCAGGCTAAGGCTGTGGAACTTCATTTGGTATCTTAGTAACACTCACTGAATTAACTGTGATTCTTCTTATGCCTGAAATAAATGATGCTTCGAAAAGAATTTCTCCTCTCAACTCGCTATCACGAAGTGTTTTAAAATGGCATGTCTCCACGTGAAGTCGTGTGACTTTTCTGAGTCAAAAAAGGTACTATGATGTTGTTTTGATGCAAAGACTTCACATATTGAGGATTCAACGTCAATTAACATCAAAGGTAGCAGGTACATTTCTGAAGCCACAATCAGATGGGAGACAAATAGTCATGTTCCACGTACCGCACTTGCCTCCTGGACTGACAAAAATTAATTTTCTCAATCATCCCTACACATATAGAATTTTGTTTTCCTTATAAATTAATAATGTTCAATAAAAAACTTGAATTTTACGAAACAAGACTCATCACTGCATACGGAATGTCATGAGACTCCTTTGAATTTGCTATTATGAGATTTACACGCAGAAATTTCCCTATATGGAATAAATATAAATTGCCTACTTTCATGCTGCAACAAGTTGCATACAAGCAACAACCAAAATACGGGTTACCACAGGATTTCTTTGATACACACGCAGTGTCTGGCAAGAATAACGGTCACTCCGGAGGTCAGCAACCATTAATTATTAACCATCATTACTGGTGTTTGACTAGGTAATAATAATATTGACCAACATCCCTTACATCGATCTCTTGTGCCGTGGACTTACGGTGTTCCAGATGATGATGATTGCAACTATGCTCCAACTTAGAGTAATATCGCCGTTCTCAGAAGTCTAAGGACCACGCGGCGTCAAGTTTAGGATGGCACAGGACAGTGAGCACCCTTGACCGATGGTCTACGATTGGATTTAGAACAATACCCATTAAGCACTTCCGTGGAATCTTCTACAATATCAGTCTCCTTGGCATCTATGAAACTTCTTTGTACACAAAAACCACTCTCCTCTTTCCAGATTCCACAACGGTAATATCTGAACTGGTTGACTTTGACAAACAATGATGACTATTGGGATAAAAATTTTAGTATACCAATCTTCCACCACCTCACAACTCGAATTAATCATTGAATCATCACTGCGCGCAGAAAGATCAATAGCTGATGATGACCCAGTCCGAACTTGAAAGTGTGGTGGCTCACAGTATTTAATATATCAACAATCGAAGTTTAGATAAGTGATCAGAGGCGGTTTCTTCGTTGCTTCCTGAACACACTCAGAAATTAATATTGATAGCTAAAGTTACAAAAACAAATTCCATTCCCTCTTACGAAACACAATACATGTATACAAAATCATGGCATGCCATTCAATGGAATAAGCGCACTGTTCCTGAGATCTTTAGTGAAGCCTTTTCCCATTTTCATAAACATCTAAACTAAGACATACTAAACACAAGACCAAGTTATCACCAATACTTTTCTTTTCCCAGATTTCTTCTCTTATTTATTTACTACCAATAAAATCTTCAAAATAATGATCGTAAAACGCTCTCTCTCTCTCTCTCTCTCTCTCTCTCTCTCTCTCTCTCTCTCTCTAATATATATATATATCAACATAATCAGTCATTACGAGTAATGACTGAAATTTCATCATCACACGTAATATTATTTGATCCCCCAGGAGCTATAAACAGTGAGTCACCTACACTGTTTCGCCGGGTTTAGTACTAGTCCCTGGGGTCAAATGTATGTTTAGTACTAGCTCCTGGGGGATCAAATGTCCTAAGTGCATTACGCGTGATGACTGAAATTTCAGTCATTACGTGACTGATTACGCATGTTGACTGTAACATATATATATATATATATATATATATATATATATATATATATATATATATATATATATATATTCACGATGTGTACCAAGTACCTGGCTATTACACAACTAACTACAGAATTCAAAAATTTACCTCACTTCAGCCAGATACCTGAACTCTCATAACAATATAATTACGACTGAGTACTCTAAAGGTAACAGTGATCCCTTAAAAAGCTTTATTAATCACGTGAAAAATCAAACTAAGTTTATCAAAAGAAGTGTGAGGTATCAATAATTAAACAAGATATATACTAGAATAAAAGGGCATCACTCCATCAAACAACTTTAACTGTTTCCCTGGTCTTAATTCACTTAGCAAAACTAAAGGAACAAAACATGTTTATCACTTTGCCTTTTGCAAACAATTAATCCTATTCACTGGTGGTCAATGAATGTAACACTGTTTTTAAAAATTTTAAGTAAAAAAATCTATTTTTAAATTCAAAATTTATAATTAGAATTCACAATCTGAAAAGTTTACTATTACTTGAAAACAACACAAAAATTTAATTAATTTTTTAAATTAATTCAATCAAGCAAAATTTAAACTATCAAGAAATACTCAATATTTGAAAAGAAAATCTTAATAAATGAAAATTAAATCAAGTATGCAATGTTAAATTATCAAGAAATATTTAAAATGCTAAGTAAATAAATGTTAAATCACCAGTATATAAAATGTGAAAAATCAAGAGACTTCAAACAAGAACACTCAAAAATACACATAAGGTTTATCAATAATAATTTCACTAAGGCAAAAATTCTCCTATATACCTTGTTATACCATGGTAATAATAAGTAAAATTCACTTTACCTTACACAAACTTGTGAAAACCTTTGTAAAATCACTTGCAGCTGCTTTAGATTCATAAAACAACACTTTTTTTATCAGGAGCCTTCATGAATGTACAATTTTCATAAATTCAGATCTCAAAAGCTAAGAATAACACCAGTGACCACACTAACACATTACATTAATATTTATTTTCTTTTGAAAAGAAAGAGAGAGAGAGAGAGAGAGAGAGAGAGAGAGAGAGAGAGAGAGAGAGAGAGAGGAACCAATATGAACAGTCTATGAAATCAGAATGAACTGATTTTCGGATTACAGTACGAAATGAAAGAATCATAAGACATCATTAAGGCATTTTGGGAACGAGATATAAGAGAAGGTTCTAGAAGAAGGAAGCAAAACGTTTTGAACTGCAATCTTGTGAAACATGATGTAACTCAATCGAGACATGTACTCTTACTCTCAAAAGGGCATACGTGATTTGAACAAAAAAATCACATGGGACGCAATCAGAACAATACATGATCAGAGTAATTCAATCTTAAACATGACACAATTGCGATGTGCTTCAGTGCAACACTGGTTCACATTTAACAAAAGTACACGTCTTCACCAGAAAACAGAATAGAACACATGTAACATTGCGAAATCATTCGTCTTCTTCTCATATGAGACAAAGCTTTTACAGAAATCTTTACATAATCAAACAGACTGCAACTGGCTGATCATGACTGGCATGTTTTAAAAACAAAACAAAAGACCCGAGTTGGTTTCCAAACGGATCAGCAATTGTTATTCCCAACCTGTCAACGCATTATCTTAACTGGTGACAGATGGTACATCTGGTCTAAAACTTGAATCTCTCTCTCCCGCTACTATGCAATTATCCAGAAAGATATTATTAATTCTAAATCATGCTGTTAAGTTATCTAAATCATTAACCATTTTGAGATCTGTCACTACACTACATATGATACTTCAACAATTATTACTAATACACATAACACATAATAACCAGAAGAGTAAATATATCAAAACCATGGGATGACATACATATTACAAGGCAACATCATGAAAATATATATATATAATTATTCAATGTATATGAACGTTTATGCATACAGTATATATGAAAATTATTCAATGAAGTTTATGTGAAAAATATGAAAAGGTCTCAATATCTAAATGAGATTTTTCGTAAACTAAATTTCACCAGAAGTGACTCCTCAAATTTGGTAAGAAATACTACACTACCGACAATGCACATGCAACAGAAAGATAACAACATAAAGAAATCATAATGACTGGGAAGGACTCATTCCTTACAAAGAGACTAACAGATACACAGTGTAAAAAATCATTGCAGTTGCGAGCAATGAACTATAAATATGGCACCACAAAAATTAAGAAGATAAATAAGGATGAACAGCTGATGAAGATCTTAGGAAAAAATAAGCAAACATGGATCTTGGTTAAGTAAACACTCCACAAATTCGGAGACCTCCCACTGAGATCAACGGGTTATGAGCTACGGAATTGAGTTAGGTGCAGAAAGTGTTGGAAGTGTTGGGAGAGAAAGACAACATTTTCTTGCAGGACGACCGATTGCTTCTCTTAAAGCACACAAAATGAACTATACTGAATATAAATTATCCCAACAGAGAGGAAGAAAACAGTCAAGTTGCTGGTTAGAGATTACTGAAGATATCTTTTCAAGTGAATAATAGACAAGGGCTCATCTATCGCTATGCCTTATAAAATGATGTCGCATTGACTAGCCAGTAATCGAAATCGGAAATATATATTACAAATAAAATAGATAATTAACGAACAGGAATATTGACAGACTCGCAAAAACGAAACTGTTAAAAAAAATTCAATGAACACTGAAATAGACATGCACAAAATGAGTACTTTCACGTTACATCAATGAAACTATACATAAAGATGACAAAAATGAGTGAAAACTTATATCATTTGAACAAGATAAGATTTCTCATCCAACTCAAAATTACCACTTAATTCAAATAAACAACCTCTTCTAGAACCAAAGACAGAAAAGTATCTTCCTCATCCTAGCACTATACAGTAACTATCTTTTAAGTCTGCAACACATGGTGGAATAATTAATCTATTTGATAAAAAATTTAAATTCTAAATGTATGATATCTTCGCTGATGACATCACTGCCTTCTAAAACCCACAGATTATAAAACTCTCGAAATAAACCGGAAAGCAAAAGATTTTGGAGCAAGGAGAAAGTCAAGACCTCTGAGTTCAAGCAGCAGAGTTGGACTGATCTTGGCGGTGAACAGTTTCCTTTCAGAATCAACCAGAAAGGGAAAGTATGGCATGTTTTTTTCGGACACCTTTCAGCAGGCAGAAAATGGTAAAAAATTAATTTATTTTAAAATGTTCATGTTCCTGTTGCCATTTAACTAGTGAATTGATTTTTCTTAGATTTTCTTGTGACCTGAAATGACCCCACATCAACCATTATCAATGTGATCTTTGTAAACAAAGGAGATCCTGTGAATAGAATGTTAGCAAAATGAAAACATTGAAATCATTTTCTTTAAGGCCCATCAAAGCCCAAAAACGATCTCGTGCTGTGAAATCACAATATTCCTTTGAAAACTTTGACCAAATTCTTCTATTCACCAATAAATCGACATCCTAATGCCGTATAACCCTGCGAGTTGACTTTAAGTCAATCATTTCAATGATAAAACAAAAACATCCAAGTATATAAATGCCACTAGATTATCCGGCTCAATGATATTATGCATTTTGCTTGTGTGAGCAAGTATGAACACACGTAACTGTATAAGTAAAAAATAAAAACTAAAGGGGGAGGGGAATACTGTTTCCTAATATATTGACGCAGATCAATCTGTTTGTAAATGCGACTTTCCACACTCAAAACGATTCCAGAGAAAGAAAATAAGGTTCACAGTATCCATAAACGAAGACTAGGATCAGTGAACAGGGACACAGACAGAAAAACTAAGGTCATAAGAAATCACATGGCTGATAGCAACGTTTAATGCTTGACTGTCGAAAGAATATGGATAAATACACATCTGTTTACCTTCCGTGGCGCCACATGGCCAATTCAGTCTCAAAGGGAAGATGATAAGAAATATCTATACACACCAACGAGCACAAAAATGGGAGGGGAGGAACACCACAGTGCTCGGGAAACGGCTTGGAATGTACAGCTGCCTGCACCTGCACCAAATGCCACAATATTTATTTTTGTACGCCTTATCAAAACAAAAAGAGGTTTCATAAATACCGTGGATTTTAGCTGTACAAGAAACTGTAAAATGCCGGTATTTTGGTTACCGTATATTCTCGTGCTGTCATATTGTAAAATATGGTTACCTTCAATACCGTGTATTCCCTTGCACTAATATTTTAAATGGTATCACCTTTATACGTTGTTGTCTACTGGCAACTACAGTTTCTATAATTTATACTGGTATCTCAAATGCCGTGGTATTTCCTGGTCTTCATAAAATACTGCAAATACCCCATATTCCATTTGTATTCGAAAATCCAATTATCAAAAACAGTTTCATTCAGACAACAAAAACAGCGACAGTTATTATTGACAGCAATAATGAGCAATAGAAGGATAAAAGCAACATGGATTTATCAGTAACAACAAAATTAATCTTTTGGCCTAGAACAGTAAAAGTCCTTCTACTTGTCTAATTCCGGGAAGATCGAAGACCTCATCCAATTATAGATAATCGGATGAGCAGAGCCAATGACATCAGTTCCAACAGAAGACTAAGAGGTTAAGATTAACAGTACCAAAATATATAAGTATGCGTTTAAAAGCACACTTGATACTATTTATTCAACGACTATCTCATAATACTAACATTTAAAAGCACCAAAAATATAAAACCTCTCATTATGATCAAGACTATCAAGGAAAGGCTTGATTAACTGGCTGGAGAGAATTCTCTCTTTCTTACCAAGAACTAATACATGTAGGAGAGAAACTTTCCAAAGGCGGATATATCCCCCACTCCTCCCCAACCCCCACACCAGGGAAAGATCTCAAAGGCGCTGATGAAACCCTCGCATCTTAGAAATTGAAAAGATCACAGCAAAATCACCACTACATCTGACGGATTCCGCAGAAAAAACACACCCAGAAAACTTTTCCCGGGGACACTGAAATCGAATCTACGAACACATCTCTCCTTGCAGACTTCATCCCGCGTGAATAAACCTTACTTCTTAGCCCCAAATACGTGAGCCATTTAGCTAATGAAAACTTCTGGATTAAAAAGAGGGAAACGTCACTCAATTTTTCTGAAATTATAGCCATTAATTAATTAAATATTACCAAGCAGAAAAAAAAGACGTGAGACGATAAGGCAATAAGAACAAACATACTAACGTCAGTGAACAAAGACGCACAAGAAACTAACAGAGCAACCAAAAAATGTCAACAGATACGACTTCACGGGAGAGGAAAAAATACAGGAAAAACGGACACAAAAGGAAAAGATAAACTTAGCTGGCAAAATCCCATTGGGTGGTTTGCAAAAGCCTTTTCTTATTTAGTTCGTAAAAGAAGGGGAGCTCTAAAGGCCTTGGTTATTGTAGTTACGGCGTTTATAAAGACGCATATATCCCTCTTCAGAGGGCTTCAAAGAAAGCTGACCCAGTTCTACCATTTAGGCATTCGGTCATTTTATCTCCCGGTGCACGGGAACAATGTTCCCTTTCTTGAGAGAGAGAGAGAGAGAGAGAGAGAGAGAGAGAGAGAGAGAGAGAGAGAGAGAGAGAGAGAGAGAGAGAGAATATTTATTTTCAATTATAAACGACATAAACTTCCCTTGAGATCGATAAAGCTGTTGATAAATCATACTTTCACAATAATAATCAGAGTAATAACATCTTTTCAAAATGAATCTTGTCTGTTCGAATATTACTTTTTATTAGCAAAGATTCATTTTAAAAGCAGTAAACTACATAAATGTTGAAGTTTTGGAGTCAAGAATATAGAAGTGATGTCACTTGGATAAATGTCAAGATCCCAGTGAGTGAACACAACTTCACATTTCAATTCAGCAAACATTCAATTCATGTTGAGGAATTTCTTATGGATTACTGTATTTTATTTTCATAGAACCAAATTTTTTCCTTTATGGTACAAAATAACCAAATGGTTAGATCACTTAAATATTAAAACGGCTTCTGTTCAGAGATAATGTTAAAAAAAACCCTCGTACATACCGTTTTCACATTCGTAATTTATTTTAATGAAGTTTTAAGTCTCAGGTATGATTCCTAGAGGAATAAGAAAACACAGCAGATACTTAACAACTTCATTTATTTCTTTTTTGCTTTACATCAACCGGACAAGAATGAACATTTTCCAGAAATACCATCTGCACTGTCATCCAAGAATACACAAGCACTAATGAGCAATTTCAAAAAAAACTCCGTTGTTAATGAGAGGACTTGAAGGTAATGGCTAGCCAGAAAACACGCATGAATCACAAACAAAATCCTACTTCCCTCAGCAAGACTATAACATCCTAAGTTAGTAACTGGATTGTATACTATAAAAAAAAAAAACTTTTTGTTAACAAACAATGTTGAAAATACATGAGGTACGCCCATTCTTCTTCTTCTTCTTAAAAAAAAAAATGAACTTGTTGACAGGGATCGGGTTTCGTTTCGGTATTGGAATCGTAACGCAAATCAAAGTTTTTCCTACGAAATCTCAAGGGTAGAATATCTGATTCAGTACATGCTACTAGGCATGTCCCATTTCCCATATAGGCTCGGTTGTAGAGATTCTGCCTCTGCTCCATGAGACCACACATACACACTGCACAGATGACCCCTCCGCCAATTAGTCTTAATCATTCTTTGGTAGCTTTCGTGACTTAAAAACAATATATACCTTGGTGTTCTCCTACTGGTGGCTTACAGAGCAAGGTTGGATTGTTTCCAATGTGATTCTTGGAAAGACAGACAACAAAGTAATGTCATGGGGACGTTCTTCTCATAAATGAGTTCCGCACTATCAGGTAGCACAAAAAAATCACCAATTATGGTTGCAAAAAAAAAAAAAAAAATTAATAATGTTCCCGGGTTTTCGTTTACACTGTAGGTAGGTGGCTTGAGTAAACATGTTTAATGTTTACTTTTTATTAAAAACTTTTAATCATAAAGTTTTAATCATTTAAATTTAAGAAAAAATTCTGTAAAGGTGACTTCTTAGTAACGCGAACTGACCAACCCGTGAGACAAGACCCCATCCATACCTTGATTTGTGACCAAGTGACCAAGTCTGCTCAATTTACTGATGGCTACTCGCTTATTTTCGTCAAGTACCTTGCTGATGAAACCACCTAATTCTGTCTCAAACTTTCGCAAAATCAATCTCTCCCGTAATGTTAGAATAATTTTCTTCCCAAGAGCTCGACCACGCGTGCAAAACAATTTTGCTGCAAGAGCTCTATTCTTTCATCCAGATAGCCTTCCAAGTAGGCCATAGAACTTGGCTACAATGAATCACGTCAAGGTCTTGGTACCGGTTGGTCTACCGATACTATTTCACATTTCATGGCTTTCGCAGGAGTTTGGATATTCAACCTACTTCAAGTAGAAGTAAATGGCTCAGCTTCAGTGTTGCAGCTCTTAATAATGACTTCTTTTCCTGTGACTAGATTTTTTAAAAATTTAGTTCCATCTCCTTTACACATTTTTTCCCATTTCATATCTTTGTGTATATTATTCCTTCATTTATTAACTTTTTCCCTCTCTTTACTCATTTTTTAGAATAGAATATAACATAGAATTTAGGCCAAAGGCCAAGCGCTGGGACCTATGAGGTCATTCAGCGCTGAAAGGGAAACAGACAATAAGAATGTTTGAAAAGTGTAACAGGAGGAAAAACCACGCAGTTGCACTATGAAACAACTGTTAGAGAGGGTGGAAAGTCAGACAGCAGGAGAATATGAACGGAGGTACAATAAAAGGAATGAAAGAGTTTGCAGCTAGGGGCCGAAAGCACGCTGCAAAGACCATTAAATAATGAAATGCCAACAGTGCAGCACTGTTGGCAGTACCCCCTCTACGGGATACTCTATTCCATGTATTGTATCAAAGTATACCATTTATAAAATAACCTTCCTCTTTTCCTGAAAAAACAAAAAAAAAAAAAGCATCCACGACCATTACAAATGGTTGCAATTAACCACGTTTCATTTTCACGTTCACCTATTAATCTCTCTCCTGCGACAAAAGACTGAATGACTGCTGAAAATTAACGTGGTGAGCCACAAGGCAATACAGCTACTAATCGTTAGGGGCCCATACGCAGTCTTCAATCAGTGATCATTTGCAAGACTTTTCCAGCTTAATAAGAGATGACTCAGATGACGGCTTCTCGTCATTAGGAAGAAAAAATGGAGAATGAATACTCCCAACGTTTTCAGGAACATGATTGTAAGAACTTATGGCATAAAGGGAAACCGTAAAAATTTGAAACAAGACAAATCAAAACGGATTCCACTATGAAAAGGAGTCTGTCGTGAATGTACAAAAATTAAACATCATTCAAACAAATCATAAATTTGAATTAAACTGGTTTCACACCAAACACCAAAAGTGATTTTAATGGTAATGAAATTATGGCTATCTATCTAGTTATTTATATATATACATACATGCATATACACACACATACATACATACATACACATAAGAATAATTGGCCTGTCAGTCTCATTCTTATCTGTTTTCTGTCAGTCTCATTCTTATCTGTTTTCTGTCAATCTCATTCTTATCTGTTTTCTGTCAGTCTCATTCTTATCTGTTTTCAAGACTTCTGTCCAATTTCTTCTCTACCATATTTCGTAAGCATCTGAGGTTATGTTCACTGCTAGCCTTAGTCATAATGATGAACACAAACATAGCATACTAAATCGCAAGACGAGTGCATAATTATTTCAGGGGAAATATGAAGAAAAACTTACTTTGCAAATGCAAAATGATAAAAATTAACGACATCCTAAGAGTGAATGAAAAGTAAAATACAAGAATAAGCCAAAGGATCTTAGTTTCAAATTAATTCTAGCTGAACCAAAAAAATTTGAAATGAATTTGACTGGAATATAATATCGGATTTCATGGATTTCATGGAAAGTAATTATAAAATCTCTAATTTCACGGGGGACGGGATGAAATGAAATACTTGCAGCTACCTCCCGGCAAAAATCCCGTGCCTTACACGAAATGCAAAAATACGCGCAAATTTGAAACAGTGACGCGAGAGCGTAGGATAAAAGTGTGTGAAAGCTTAACCAAACCCCTTCAAAAATTTAATATGAAGGGACAGAACATCGACTTGTAACTTGCAAGCATGAGCTCTCTTCAAATCTTTCCTATAGCATTTATGTAACGATGTATAACTGATCGTAAACAACTGACATTATATACATATAAATATAAATATAATATATATACATATATATATATATATATATATATATATATATATATATATATATATATATATATATATATATATATATATATATATATATATATATATATATATATATATATATATATATATATATATATATATAGTATATATATATATATATATATATATATATATATTGTGTGTGTGTGTGTGTGTGTGTGTGTGTGTGTGTGTGTGTGTGTGTGTACGTCTGTGTCACATACACTGCGACATTTTTCATATTCATAAATATTAAGCCACAAATATTGTTGAATATCCAGTTCACTAAACCTCAAGAATATCTTACAACCACAAGGGATTATATACCCATAAGGGCTTTGAACCGCTGTCAAGTTTAGAAACAACGTTATACAGTGGTATTTGACCACTGAGCCATCAGTGATCAAAAGGCACTGTAAACCGTTGTTTCTAAACCCGGCAGCAGATCGAATCCCACTGGTGACAAAACACTTACCAAATTAATCCCCCTTGGGCGTAAGTTAATCCTGAGGTATAGTGAATTGAATATAAAATTATATTGTATATATATATATATATATATATATATATATATATATATATATATATATATATATATATGTATGTATGTATATATATAGAGATATATATAGTGTGTGTGTCTTGCGCGTGATGTGTATACAGATACTTCATTAAGAGATAGTTAAATACTAACAAACATGTATAGTACTTGGGTCCTTAGGAATGAATATATGAAAATAAAAAAACTATGGCGCTTAACAAAAACAAAACACTTGACGCAAAAAAAATCATTTGTTTTTCCAAATAATTGTAAAGAAAAAAAATTAAAAGGGCAAAAATCAATCTACAACATAGGCACAAACAGTCTATAAAGATTAAATACACCAAATGGCACAATAACGCCGACCCTCCAATGTTACTTGACCAAACAGTGTAAAAATATGAGAGGATGCAAACTCGACTCACAAAAATATTTCATGCAAACGCTGCAATAGAAGACCGGATACAAACGGCCTCAAAAACGTTGGGATTGATATCAAGTCTTCCACTAGAGGAAGCAATGCAAACATTGCAGCCTGCGCGAACCGGGGGCGAGGAAAACTTGGCATTGACGGAGAGGATGCTTAGTGAATGAAAAAAAAAAAACGCTGCTTTCATTAACAGGAGGCTAACTTTAACTTAGGAGGAATTAAGACGACCTTAGAACTATATAAAACGTTTACTGACTAAAAAAAGATTAAATTCTGTTATAAGAAAACCCGCCTGGCATTGTCCAACAGCAACCGTAATCCAAAATTTTCACTGGGGATGAATAAGGTGCCCCACATCTTGGGAAGGTATACCCTTTATCAGGAAAATGTCCATAATCTCCATCTGATCCTGTGGAAGAGAGCACTGGATCATAAAAGGAATGTAAAATCAGGTTCTATGAAACTTTCATTGGCAGAGTTGATGCCATTTTGACGCAATTGTGGCAAATTTTCAATACAAAAGAGGACACTAACTTAGAATGAAACTAATGCATCGGAAGATATGATACCACCTACGCAGGAAAGACACGTGAACAAATACTACATAATAAAACATTTTAAAAAACAAGGCGCAGCACACAACAAAAGTTCTTTCTGTCTATAATGACTTTACATTAAAAGACTAAGCAAGACCCCCTTCTACGAAAGCAAATACAAAACCTCAACGTGATAAAATGGTGCAAACTAACTATCAACAAAAATTTTTAAAAAAAAGGGTCAAGAACAACACGAAACAGTTACTCTAAGAGGCCCTCCCTATCTGCATTCTAACAATTCTAACAATTTTTCCCATCTTAGGTGCGCATTATTTCAGCTCTCTTCCTTTATATTTTTGAATGATCGCTTGTTTTAAGATGCTTCTCTCCCACATTATATTGCTGATTGAAATATCATCACCTTACTTTTATTTTCTACTTTTTCTCAAGATGGTTAACTAACCTTTAACCTTTCAGGGTACCTTACTAATTAACTATTTTAGAAGTTTGTTTGCTCTTCATTAATAATTCAGGGGTTTTACACAAAAAAAAAAAATCTTGCTATTTCTTAGGTTTACATACTCTACGACTTTGTGAAAAAAGTGCTAGTCATATACTATTTATCATAATTTATCGTAAGGTACTTATTTTCTAAAAAAAAAAAAATGTGGTTTTTTCGTAATTTTCTAAAGCTATCTCATCTATTTTAATTTTTAACAGAATTCTAGTTCGTATAATTTCTCATGACGTTTACCACACCTGCGCTAATTCTCAACTATTGTCATGCTTTATCAAAAGAAATCAATATTATAGGCTTCTTTATTTTCAGCAATTTCTTGAGGCCTCTTCATTTCATACTCTCTTAAGGGGTTTTTATTTTAGGGGTTTTGAAGGGCTTTCACTTTCTGGTGGCTCGTGCCGAGGTTTCATTACCTTTTAACCCTTTCGCAAGAGGTTTTTATCTTTTGCTGTTTTCAAGGGTCACATATTTTTAACAATCCTTTAATTCGAGTCGCTGCAACTATTTTCGAAGAGAACTTATTGTGCAGTTGGTAGTAGAGAATGTTTATTTTTAATTTCCAAATAAGATCAGCCTCAATGCACCACTTCTTTCAAGATTTTCAACTTGTGTGATTATTCCAAGTTGTATGGGCCTTCATGACAGCCCCGTGCTTTTCTTTACTTTTCTTTTCATTATAAGAGGCTTTCATTCTATACAGTATTCCTGGCCTTTTCTGCTATTATACTTCTTTTCAAGTTCATAGATTTGATTGTTTCATAAATTTTACTGCACGTTTGCCATTTTCTAACGTGCTCTTGCCTTTCAACTATCGCGTCTTTTGACGAAAAATGAATAAGATTAAATATCCTGAAAGAAAACTAGAAAGACAGCAAACAATCCTGGAAGGAAGGCAAGAAAGATTAGACATTTCAAAATTATCCAGGAAAAAGGAAATATCCTGAAAGATGGCAAGATACATGAAAATATCTTACAAGGCCAAAGACAAGAAAGATGAAAAATAATCTCTGAAGGCAAAATGGAGATGGAAAACATCCTGGAAAAAGGCATACATGAAAATTATCCTGGAAACAAGCAAGACCCGGAAAATCTCCTGTAAGACAGCAAAGACGGGAAACATTTTGGAAGAGACAGAAAATGAACCTGAAATAAAAATAAAATTGTAATATGTCTTAGGCGATGGCGCTAAAAGTACTACATCCTAGTGGAGGAAAGGAGACAAAAAAAGTCCTACAGGAATGAAAATGTCCTTGAAGACGGCACAAAACATGAAATATATCCTCAACGAATGAAAAATAAATTAGAAATTAACCTGGGAGAACGTTAGAAAAATGAAAACTATCCCAGAAAAAATATAAGTACAAAGAATATGAAGAAAAATATCCTTTAAGAAAACAAAAAGACAAAAAACCACGTGGAAAAGGCAACAGGGCTTCTGGAAGAAGGCAAGATACACAGAAAATATCTCGCAAGCATGAAACATATGCAGCCATTATCCTGAATGAAGGAAAGAAAGATGAAAATATACTGGAAGAAGGTAACAGACTGAAACTATCCTAAAAGAGGGCAACAAAACAGAAAACATCTAGGAAGAAGGCAGGTAAGAAGTAGAAATCTTGGAAACAACAAGGAAGACTGAAAGATCCAATGTATCTCGGTAGCAGTCAAGGACACAAAATACACTAAAATAGAGAAAAACAGAAAATATCCTTCATGAAGGCAACATCAATGGGAAATATCCTGGAACAGGGCAAGAAAAATTAAATACTCGTATATCCTGGAAGAAGGCAATAAAAACAAAACATGTCCTGTTAGAAAGGATATGTTCTGGTTTTATTTCTTTCTAAAACCAGACAACAAGCTGGAAGAATGCGATAGATGGAAAATATCCAGGAAGAAACCTTGCGAGAAGGAAACATCCTGGAAACACAAAAGGAATACAAAACAAATATCCTAGAAGGCAAAACGATGCAAATGTCTTGAAGATGGCAAGTAAGATGTAATTTACCCTGATAAAAGTAGGGACGACGAAAAATATCCCGAAAAACACGATGGAAAGTGCCCTGATGCAGGGAAGGATAGAAATGACTCTTGAAAAAGGCAGAGTACAGATCCCTAGAATTGGGCAAGAAAGATGGAAAATATCACGGGAAAAGCCAGATGTATCGTGGAGTAAGTCAAGACAGACAAAAAATATCCTGCATGACGGCAAGATAACCAGAATACCCTGTATGAAATCCAAACAAACTAAAAACCCGTATTAAAAAGGACTTCAAACAGAAAATAGCCTAAAAGAAACAAATGAACAGGAAATATCCAGAAGGGTGCAAGAGAGATAGAATATATCCAGGAAGAAGGAGGGAAAGATGAAAAACATCCTGGAAGAAGGCAAGAAAGATGGAAAATATCCTGGGGGAAGGAAATATCCTCGAAGCTAAGATTGACAACAAAAATGTCCTGCAAGAAGGACAAAAAATATCCTGGAAGACATGAAGACTGACTCAAAATATCGTACATAAAGTCGTCAGAGAAGGGAGATATGGAAAAGAACAAGGATATCGGAATATGCTATGGAAGAAAGCAAGACATTTATATACATCAAAACACAAATCATGGAGATTCCTACTTGTGATCAGATAGGTTTGCCAGATTGTAACAGGCTACCTATGGCCTTTTGAGTCAAGGCATGGGTAAACTGACTCTCAAAAAAATTCAGTTCATAAAATTTACGAAATGTATCTCATGTAGTGACATTTCTCGCCAAAATATTGATTGCTATCTGATGGAAGACAAATGGTGGCCAGTCACAAATTTAAACAAAAACTGACTGCACGGTGTTGCAAGTGGTGATAATTATATATTAAATCATTTTTCACATTTCAAGACGAGTGTTCTCTTCCAACATTTACCTGTCACGAAATGGAGCATATGTTTACAATCATCCAAATCTCTTTAGAGAAAACCCAGAAAGACAGAAAATGTGGTTCCTACTGAAAGAATATTAACTCTGTGCACAGTTCAGACTTCCGAAACCCTTAGGAAGTGTAAGCCGGTCGAATATGAAAATGCATGTAAATTTAAAGAATAGGTGTTGTTCTGATCTTGTATGTCCATTTCTTCATCCAAATTAGCTTTATGCTGAGGTTATTCATCCCTCCTTGTTTGGAATACAGCTCTCATACGTTATGAGCTTCATTTTTGCCTACCTAATGGACAGGTATGAATCACAGGCAACTCACCTAATTAATGATCCGGAGTTCACTTCTTCTCTGGCATACAAGGCGTCTCTTTACTATGTCGACCCATGTTCAGTGATTCTTTTAGGTTGGCCTCTCAACACCCGTAATGGCACCTCTTTTAACACTGAATGTGAGGAAATCACTAATCTTTTGGACTCTTGGTTCAATGCCGGTTTCACTCTACTGTCAACCTTTGAAGCTCTCGTCGTTTCCTTTTTATTTTTTTCTTTCTTTTACATGTTTTCTTTGGCCCTGGTTATTAAGACGTCTATCATACTAGCCTCTACATTAAAACACTGTTTACATTAAAGCAGCAGCTATACAGTAATTTTAGAAGCAGGATGATACAATCACAAGACCATTTCCTTCTGTGTGTTAGTTTTTTTTACTATTAAAGAAAGGGAATGTGAGACGTTTTGCAATAAATAGCAAATAAAAATGGGTAATTTGGTGGGAGAGTCTGTTAACACAGATTCCAAGATATGGTCGTATATGATATAATCGATTAAAAGATGTAATCAAATTAAAATTTTACGCTGGCATAAAACCAACTGGTTACCTAGGGGATTAACGAAATGACAGATAGAGAATAATTCGGCCGGTTTAAAAGCTGCAAAAAGTATTAACACTAGCATATAAAAGCGTTAAGTAATCCAGACTTTCAACGCGAGACTTTTGGAGGGTGATCTAAATCCAGGTTTTGGAGTGGATCATTATGCATAACGAATCCTCTGACTGAGGGAGGCACGATCAGGAGAATAGCTCATCTGAATATGAGTTTTGAGTAACTATGGAACGTGAACTGAAGGGTGTAATGACGAACGATAGGAAATTCTAAAGGATGGACGATCAGCGAGGAGACCACCAACGAGAACAAGGCATTTCTCGACTAAATTCTTAAAAAAAGGCATGCCTTCATTGGTCGGTATACACGCGCGCGCGCACACACACACATATATACTTATACACACACGATACATATATATACATGTATGTATATATATATATGTGTGTGTGTGTGTGTTTATATAGATACATATATATGTATGCGTATATGTAAAATGATAATGCCATGCAAACTCTAATTTGTTACATATTACAAAGCAGAATGAAAAGTAACTGTTACGCTTTTAATCAATCCGACGGCTGAAGATCTTTCAGACATCGAATAAAGTGAATATTACACAAGTAAAATGGAACAAACTTACGGTAACAAAAAGCAAAAGGAGCCTTGAATACATTTACAATACGGTTAATCATTATCACGGGAAAATTATACTTGGTATCCACGTTAAGAAAGAAATCATGAGTTCATTATGTATTACCTTCACTCTCTAAATCCTGTGATTCCTTGCTTTACTCTCTCTCTCTCTCTCTCTCTCTCTCTCTCTCTCTCTCTCTCTCTCTCTCTCTCTCACCTCTCTCTCTCTCTCTTCATTTCACCTATCTTCAGTTCTTTTTTTTTCACGTATTTGATTTAAGTTACCATATAAATGAATAAATAGAGCACACAATACAATATTAAGCAAATATCAAAACTTCCACGTTAACAACAGAAACTGAAAGTGCAAAGTAGCAGATAAGATTATTTAAAGAATGTACAAATGTTGTTTAAACTACATATCTTTAACGCCATTGCTATTGCCATAAAAAAATAATAAAAGAATACAAATATTAACAACTGCAGCCAATACAAACTTACAAATTTCCGAATACCAAACCAAATAAAAGGTACATAAATGGAGAGCGAGAGAGAGATTCTAAACCTTGGCAATGGTTCGGGGAACTCCACGTTGCTATAATACTGTGGAAGAAGTAGACGAAAATTAAAATGGATTGGCGACTGACTGGAATGAGGAAGCTGTGGGTGAGGTGGCTGGTGGAAAACATGAGGGACTAAGGGATGACTGGGGAGGAGGAGGAGGAGGAGGAGGAGGAGGAGGAGGAGGAGGGGAGGTGGTGGAGGTTTGTAATCGAGGATTTTAGAATACCCGACTCCATGATGGAAAAGTGAACGAGAGACGCTGGAATGAGAAGAGAGGGAGAGAGTGAGATTGAGACTGCATTGCCTGACCGGCTGAAATGACGAAGACGTGAAAAGACACAGCTGGAATACGATTTGCGGACGTTTCTCCTTCCCGCGAAAGAATGGAAAAGATTACCTGGTAGTACTCGCAAACAAACGAATGCAAGGTTCACTCAAGATTAAAAGTCCGCTAAAAAAGACTCAATATTTTCAAATTTCGAAACGTTGGTGACAAAAAAGCAATAAAAAATACTAAAACTCATCGTCATTCTGAATGGAAACATAATTCCTTAGAGCTACAGTAACATAACGAAATAAATGCAAAGTAAAGATCTGCGACGAAAAAATATTACATGATAACTCTGGCGTGACCCAAAAAACAATGTCGCCATCCGGTAAGTACTTACCCGTGGGACAAACGTATGATTCTATTCAAATTCATCGTAACATTGTATAATTCACAAAAACAAAATACTCCCTCCCGATATTGGTTTTAGGTCCCAAATTAATTTCATCCTCTACAGGACACCAATGATTCTCTCATCCATACGTTCCGAATTGAATTCTAGCTAGAAATTAGAGTCCCCAAGTATAACGAACCACAGACTGGCGGGACGATAGAGACTTTTAACCACGCCCACCGGTTTACGTTCTCCACCCAGCGACTGGAAACAGCACAGTAGACGCCCATATGCCTACAGCAAAGTTAATAATAACAAGAACACACTAGATGGAGAACTAAAACCCAAAACTGGTATAATTACGCAAGGTACTTACTGCTGTTCATTCATTAAGGTCACGCTCAAATGCGTATCTCAGATTAAATCACCATACCCCTGCATTATGTATGTAGAAAGGCCCAATGTTAATAACATGCTAATATCTCCTATGTGGTTGCTTCTGAGAAACTTCTTGAGTGATTATCATTTACTAAACTAACAGAAGTTGGCAAAGGAACAAACGATACGGAAACATTCACAACACCAACAGAGATATACAGTAGGTCGCTTTTAGAATAATTACCAAACTGCTAGTCTTTCCTTTGTTTAAAAAAGGCCTCACAGATAATACAGTCCTATCAGATTTTTAACTTTTAATTTTTATTCAGTGTCAGAAAATCAATCAACACTGGAGTTTATTTCTCTAACATCACTTGTTCTCTCAAGTATTCGTTGTCATTAATCGCGCCGTTTTACCGTATTCTGGCTCTTAAAGTTTCAAGAGCTCAGTGAAAGTATCACTACATATTTATCATTTTAATGCCTTTTCAGGCTGAAATATTCGATGAAATATGAGGATCTCTCCTGGATAGTGACCCCCCAAGGGTTCTAACTCGGTATGTATCCACGTTTGCGGCGCGTTTAGTACAAGCCCGTTGGGGATTATCGTAAAAACATAAACATAAGACAGTAAATATCATCAAAATAATGGCCCCCAAGAAATATTAGTCCTAAACAACAACCCTCGAAAACCCTTGGGGTCACTATCTAGGCAAAGATCCAAATATGATAATCAGAGGAACTGCCTACAAGGGAAGTCTGCTCAGAAACCCTCAACATTCAGACTGATTCCAGTTGGTCATTTAGCCTGTTTGCAGTTCGAGTAATGAGTTTATTAGCACCTCTGACCATACTAGTCCAAGGCATGTAGTACAACATGATGACTCCATTTATTATGATGACCAAACTGAAGGACTGACTTTGCTCTGTAGCAAGGTACTGATAGCATCTAACAATACCACTGATTCGTGAATCTAGTTTTTTAATCCATTCTAAATGGATTTCATTTTGACAGAAAGCTAAGTATAGCGACAAACATCTCTACAGAAATCCCTACAGCTATCTGGATAATGATATTAACGTAACATGCTTAACATGGGTTGTTCTGACATTGTTGAAATTTGTTCTCCTACCTCTGCAGTACGCTGGCCTCTTAGTCTTATGGATTAAATTTTCGAAAAGGCAGTTTTCTTCATAATGTTACCAGCTGAGACATACTTACTTGCTGCCCCTCCCATTTCGCATCAAGGCATAATGAACGATATTTTCCTTGCAGCACGTAACAAACACTTGCTGAACTGTCGCAATGTTTCATCCTTTGTCTCGTTTGGCGTGAAAATGCTGAAACGCCTTCTGGAATACGCTGAGGAAAGTATTGCTCATAAATTTAATCAGCAGAGCAGCATCTACTATGCTGATCTGCCAGCTGTTCTCTGATCCTATTTAACACTGCATACACTTTCATTTATCAATTTGTAACCCACTAGTCAATTTCAGCTCTTTTAATTCTATTCCCAACTTCACTGTTTTTCTTATCAGGCTGAAGGTCATATACTGTGTGATCTATATCAATGAGCGAAAAATTATTATTATTATTATTATTATTATTATTATTATTATTATTATTATTATTATTATTACTGAATTCCTGCTAAATCCGAAGGGATACATTAAAAAATCACACCAAACCTCAATGTGAACTTTTACATAAGAAATAAACATAGCAACGTCACGTAAACATATATCTATATATCACCATGATGATTCTTACACACACACACACAAACCACACACACATGATTTCATTTTTTTTTTTGTATATATATAACTTTTATATAAATTTCTGTGAGTTTAATAAACAATTTTTGAACGTCACGTAAACATATATTTATATATCTACATTACACAGTTTCACATTATATATATATATATATATATATATATATATATATATATATATATATATATATATATATATATATAATGACAAGGAAACTGGAAAGTACAACTTGAATTATTAACACAGACATCACTTAAATATAAGCAAAATTAGAACCAACAAGTAAACATACACAGAAACTTCATATAAAACCAAATGTCTTGAAGTGCTAATGTGAATGACTGATAACCTTTAGAGGAATTCTTCATAAAAATCAGTTTGGAAAATTTGTAAGGTGCAAGTTTGCACACAAACCCAGACGCCGTCAAACAACATGGTACTTGGTTTCAAGAAATGTATACAATATCCAGCTGCCATGCTGAAATGAGGACGCAAATTTTAATAAGCATCAGTGAGACACAAAGTTTTTGTATTTGTTAAGAACTTTAGAACTCTGGGTTGTACAAAAGTTCCTGTAACTGCAGTTACCAAATTATTATGCTAAATAATACAGCATGAAATTCCTGCTAGGACAGATTAGAAGTGATGACTCTCCCTTTACAATAAACATAGGCCTATTTTCGACCAGTGACATTTCAAGTTTCCAAACAAAATTTCCTATAAATGTCAGTAACCACGATGTCACACTTTAAAGATGACGAGTGGATCCAAACTTGCTAAAGGGGCAACAGTTTATGCTCTTTCAAAAGAAAAACTTCTTGGACAAAGATGGTAACTCATTAAATACATATTTTCTTCTTGATTCAACTGAACCCACAGCAAACTAAACCTAACTTATCAAACGGTTAATGGTAGCACGTTCTAATTCAGCAGTATTTCCCTTAGTTGAGGATCAAACACAACAACTGCATTATTCTAATACAAATTTCTAACCTATATTTAGGTCTAAATCATTTATATGCATTTCTTTATTTGCCCTCGAGGACAGTGAACTCACTCGCAAAAAACTTTATAACGTGCACAGACCATAGCTGTTTGGTGGTCAAATCTCTTAGTAAAATCTTCACCTCTTGGCAATGAGATGGCCTTGTATTAATCATGACTCCTTATCACAGTTACAAGACCATTATAATAATAAAATAAACTATGTTTAGCCCCTCCTGATTGGACGATCCAACGGTTGCAAGCATTATCAGTATTCTTTCGACACACGTCGTTTGCACGCATGATTTCGCGTCGGGGGCATAGCGCCCTAGGTTAAGTTCAAGTTTATGGAAGTTATGTTAGCATGCGTCCCTTTTTAATTGTCTTTGATCTGCTATCAAGTTGACCTCGACCGGCGGAAATAGCGTGCACAACTCTTCTGCACTTTTACCGGATTGTATCTTCGGAAAAAAATAAAATAAAAAAAGGTCCTTTGCATAGTAAATCTTTCTACAAAATTTCATTTCTCTTAGTGCACTGATCTGCTTAGTCATCATGCTTAAATTCGTATGTATGATTACGTTAAAAGTCTACATGAACTAGACTCAGACAGGTGAAAAATCTTCGGACGAAAAATTTGTTTCTCTGTACAAAAAGAAAGGTAATTCTGATTTGCCTCTTGTTTGGGAGATGCAGGGTGTAATTAAATAATAAAAAAAATTTTCATATTCAGAAGAGCTTACGGAAATATTACAGTAGTAGCTGTCACATTGGCACGTAAAGAAATTATTCCAGATTATATTAACATGTTTGGTACTATGACAAGCTATGACTACTCGTAATTATTTAATGGTGGTCAAAGGGAAAAACAATAATGAACCTACGAAAACTAATCACTGAAAATATAAAAACCAGTAAAAACACAGAAATCAGGAAAATCTATTTGAATAAATTCTCAACCCCAAAATTGGAACAAATTACGCAGGAGACCTAGGGGGCTGACTTTGATATTAAAATTCATCAAGATGGGTAGGTGGGGTGGGGTGGGGTGGGGTGTTGGCATAATACCAATAAAATTACATTTGGCTGAAAAACGTCGAAAGAATAAACAGGGATAATCAAGTTAATGAATTTAGCTAATGTAATTGTGAAAATAATGTAGGTTCTTACAAATTTCGTGGTAAATTATTAGCTATACCAATGGCCATGATTGTCCGTTTGTTTATCTCCTTGTTCAATGGGATAAATTGAAGAGAATGTGCTACGGAAAGGCATGTGACTTAAAATAATGGGAAAAATTCCTAATCCATTTGAAACACTAATACATTATATGGAAGTAACGAACAGTGTCAAGAGATCATCACCTTGAAATGTAACATTTAAGATTACGGAACAATTGTCCCCTTGCTTAGGAGTATCGAGAACAGCAAAAATAGCTTCGGTTACCCGGGAGAAGAAGAAGGAAAGAAGGAAAAGGAGAGAAAATCTGGGAATCACTGGAGTATTAGGAGTGCCTGAGGAAATCTGGGATCAGATTTGGTATTAGGACTGGCAGAAAGAAATGGATCTCGAAGGATGACCGTAGAGTTCCAAATAACAGCCAGAGAAAAGGAGCAAGTGAACAAAGGCCGAATGATCTGGTTGCTCGCCAATGGTCCGAAATAGAGCATGACAGTGAATGCCCTAACGATCCCGAAGACTAGCACCTGAATACACTAAGCATGCACATCATTAGTCACAAAGAGCCATTTGAGAATGTCGGCCAGGGACGGCAGAGAAAGGTTTCAACTACTTATGAGAAAATGAAGAAAATTTCACACGGCCGAAGACACAGCATTAACAAAGACGGGGCGATAAAAGATCGCCACCCACACACACACACACACACACACACACACACACACACACACAGAGAGAGAGAGAGAGAGAGAGAGAGAGAGAGAGAGAGAGAGAGAGAGGAGGTTTTAAAAGGTAATTTCCTCAACTTCAAGACAATGGTAGGATCTTGAAGCATGAAAATAGCATCAGATAAGTCCATTCTGGCTAAAAGAATTACAGTAGACTCGGTAACACATTTCTACAATTTAGTAATGAAACAAGAATGTGTGTGTGTGTGTTAAGACTGACAGTTTGACGAGAGAGAGAGAGAGAGAGAGAGAGAGAGAGAGAGAGAGAGAGAGAGAGAGAGATGTCATACCACCCGACAAGAAAAAGTGGAACAGCAACTGAACATGAGCAGGTTCATTTTAAAAGAAGGTGAGATCGGTGGAAATGCTGTCATAACGTGAAGGAACGCATTTTGGTGTCCTTTTTTAAGTGAAATGAGAAAGGCTATAGTCTGTGGGTTACGTGTACAACAAAAATGAAAACGGCATTAATGACAATCATAATATACGGATGGTGATATAGTAAATGGAAAAAGCAGAAATAATAATTAATAACTAGTGTTAAAAAAACAAGGCGACGAACAGATAAAAAAAACCTGCTTGAAGGAATTAGGAAATTTAACGAAAAACGTGGATAAGAAACAGGCGTAATAAGAAAGAGTAAATATCTCATTGGGAAGAAGTCCGTATTTAATAATCACCGATTTTAAAGCCCTTAAATAAAAAAATGAAATCTTTCTGCTTAGTACCTCGAACGACTTCCCAGGGATCTGTTGGGAATAAAATATGGTCGTCAGGACTCGTCAGGAGACCGTGCGCACTCACCACTTCGGGTACGGTGAGCGGTTTTGTATGTACGAACTCACATATATATAACGGTTCCATAAAATGCTAGTTTTTCCTGTATATATATATATGTATATAAGAGAGAGAGAGAGAGAGAGAGAGAGAGAGAGAGAGAGAGAGAGAGAGAGAGAGAGAGTACAAAGCAACGAAAAAGACATTCTTTCCGTGTTATGCTCCGGATAATTTTTAAACCATACATGGAAGGTATACGAACAAAAATGAGAGAGAGAGAGAGAGAGAGAGAGAGAGAGAGAGAGAGAGATAAGAAGTAAAGGGAGGGGGTTGGGAGAAAGTGAGCGGGGGTTAGATCTGAGCCAGAATTACAACGGTGGTCATATATGGAAGCGGACGTTTTGACACACTAATAACTTAGTATGGAAATGGTGTGGAGAATAGAGGAGTGGAGGAGGGAAGGGGCCGATGACGAGGCCGAGGTAGTCGTAGCAGTGATAGGAAGGGGCGGGGAGGGAGGTGAGACTACCAACGAATAGTAGGTGAGAGAGAGAGAGAGAGAGAGAGAGAGAGAGAGAGAGAGAGAGAGAGAGAGAGAGAGGCCAAAATGAATTTGAGTGGGCCAGGGGTGCTAGACCAGGGGTTGGGTGGACTGGTAGCTCGGATCAATAGGGTGGCTGGCAGTGTGTGCTGGGGGGGCTGGAGTTGGAGAAGAGGTGGGAGAGTGATGGTGAAGGAGAGGGGGAGGGTCTAGCCCGCGCCCCACAACGTATTAAAGAGACGCGACTATTCTGCCGACACTGGGGAGGGGAACGCCGCCCCCTCCTTCCACTACAACTACCACCACCGCCGCTACCATTCCAGACATTACCCCTTCCCCTCAGTCCCTCTTTCCCATAAACTCTATCGGGGCCCCTCCCTCCCCTACCCTTCACCTTCACAATCTCCTCTAACCCCCAACCATCAACAAACTCTCCACATGCGATTATGACCCCCATATTCTCATTACTTTCATCACTATCAAAGTCATGCACGGCACAGAGAGAGAGAGAGAGAGAGAGAGAGAGAGAGAGAGAGAGAGAGAGAGAGTCGTGGTGCTATAAAGCCGTGGCAATGCCATGAAAGAAAGTAGCGACGGGAGAATGATACAAAGGCAACGTAAATCCAAGGCTTTTTATCACCCCAAATTAACCCGTCAATAACCATTAGATGATTTATTTCACAAGAATTTCTTCAGGTAACGTCGTCACAGAACGCTACAAGCACGTAAGCAGTTCAGAAGGACAGACAGTATCAGTCGTCAGCTTTGCTGCAAAATGGTTCTCTTGTCAGGAACAGAGTTCTTCTCTCGTCTGGGTGACAGAGACCAGAGGTCTACATGGGGCCTCTTACTCCCTTAAACCCCATAATTCACTTATGGCCGCCTGAGGGAAACAAGCACCAAACACTTGGTTGGCACATTTATTACTTTTACGGAATCTACTACTGAAAATCGCCCACTTCTAGCTTAAGCAACAAGCTCCCTAACAACGTAAACTTCAATATCTAGTTTTTGGTGTTGTACATTTATTAGGAAACAAGCACACAATTCCAACATGTGAACAAGAATCGAGAAATAATGCTGGCCTAATTTGGCGAATTCCAATGCAACTCTAATCTATTACAATATACTATCTAGTGCTTAGGTTAAATACTAAGTACTAGGAAGAAAGAAGCATTTCTACATAAGTGCCTGTTGAATGAGCACTAAGCGTTATTACTCTCACGCAACACGTTACTAACATGACTTGCGCAATTGCCGCTCCGTATGTAGCCTATTTGAAACAAAATCTCGTTCAGCGCTATACACTAAGGCCTCTTTAAGCATTAGGGGAGCCTGAGTCTTCAACGTTCTCTCCTTTTTATGTCTGCCTGAGTGACTGTAGTATTCTGTGGCGCTACTTGTGATTGCTGGGAATATCTCGAGGCCAAAATTTGGGTGCCTTTCGCCTAACAGTGACCATATGACCAACGTCCTCAACCCTCAATAAATCAAGAGACTCCGTACCGTGGCCTTTAGATGGCATGGGTTTTACCTCTCCTATTCAAGGAAACATTCCACCATACTTTACTTTGGTTATTTATTTTTCATTTCAGTAATGGTTTGGTTATTCGTTATTTCCATACTTTAGTTATGTTTTAAAAATGGTTTTACTCACTGTTACGTAATCTGATATGAAGTTTAATTTATTGTTAAGCAAATTGAAATTTTTCTGTGTTGTACTGTTATATAGTTCTGACCCTTCCTTTCATTCTTTACATATTGGCAGTTGTTCTTGAATAATAATAATAATTAAATAATAATTATAATAGATAAAACCATCCTGATATTTCTCCAATTGTGTACCGTAGTTTACGGGTGATGAACGCAACTTTTAATTATATATATATATATATATATATATATATATATATATATATATATATATATATATATATATATATATATATATATATATATATATATCAACATTCACGTTTAGATTTACCATCGTTCAGTCTTCTTCATCATCCCCCCACAAAAAAAAACTATATAAGAATGGAGAATGACGGTACCTTGATCTCAGATTCGGGACACTCCAAAAAGTACCTTTAGTTGGGACTTAGAGTTTCAATCTTCTTTTATATTGCCGTCATTGGCGACAGTAAAGGTACAGTAGCAATAACAGCGATGTGGAGGCTAAGCGTTTAATCAACTGCTTACCGAGGTTTCGCTCACTTACCAACTAAATCATTGTCACGCATTTTTATTAATGAATCTCACCTGTATAATACCTGAGTATTTTAAACAGACTCCCACTGGCACTTTATATACTTGTCCCCTCTTAGAATTTCTCATATTTTCCTACCACAACCACTCTGCATGTTGCCCACTATGAAACATTTGACATAAGTGCCATCTGAATGAGCAGTCCTTTCAACAGTTCGCTTTCGGAGCACTTTATTATTGGCCTGTTACAGGTTCCTTGAGAGGGTATGACTGGATGTGCCACTCCCAAAACATTTCCCAAGACCATTTCTTCTCGAGACGTTCAAGCAGATTTACTAGAGGTAGTACCTCGACAATAATCGAGTATCGGTCAGTTGTACATTGATAACTCACAATAATTGATCACCGATTCTAAAAACAAGATTCTTTGATTTCCGTAATTCCATGGCATAATTAGGCCAAGACTAATCCATGTCTAGAAGCACTACAATACAATTAGCCATTATTTCATAACAATTTTTAAAAATTCCCATCACTTCATTCCGAGAACTTTCATTAAAATCTTTTTAAAAACAAGTGTTGAAGGAACAATATTGCAAACTAAACTAACATATGATTATTATATGAAACAAGTGACAAGAAATGTCACTTAAAAAGGTTAATTAGACACTATTTTCCGAAAGCCATACCCGGTATTTCTGAGAATTTTAAGAGTTTTTCGTCTAACATTGTCAGAACTTTATTTAATATATATATATATATATATATATATATATATATATATATATATATATATATATATATATATATATATATAAATATATCTACTCATATAGATGAATGCTTTGTTATTTGTACACATTTGTGACTTTTTATACTCACAAATATATATTCCTTGGGTGTAGTTTATTCCAAAATATGGTGAATTCGATCCTAAGTTTTATCTGTGGTTTAATGTATATGTATATATATATATATATGTATATATTGTTGATATATATATATATATATATGTGCGGGTAGTTCGGTGAGTTTGTCACATGACAATCGAAACCCAGTTATCCGGTTTTCGGTTACAGTGTTAACGATAAGAACAACAATAATAACCGAGGCTGTTTTCTTTCTTCTACCTTAGCAACAACGACTATGAGGCAAACGCAGATTCCCTAATAGAAGCGTTCCATCAGTCCCGAGGTCTATTCTCCGTAGGCCCAGCGCCTGCATATGAAAGCTTACATTCGTTTCCGTCGACTGAAAAGGACTTCTATGTACTCACCTGGGATGGATTTCAAAATCACTCGCTTTCTAGGAATTTCGTCCGCACGCGATAAATTTATCTCGGGGGCCATGAATTTACCTCTCAGTGATAAAGTCCTCTGTATTGTATTCTGAGTCGACTTACTTAAAGAGACCCTGCTGATGTTCGAAATGACCCTGAAATACTTTGCACAGACCTCCGCAGAGGCTTCCTTAATCAATCCCTTTTTCTCAAGAAATTAATTACTGCTTCTTCGTGCTACGGCAATATGTGAACTACATGCGAGTCTTCTCTCCTGGCTCACATATTTCAGGGCAATATGTGAACTGCATGCGAGTCTTCTCTCCTGGCTCACATATTTCAGTGCAATATGTGAACTACATGAGAGTCTTCTCTCCTGGCTCACATATTTCAGTGCAATATGTGAACTGGCTCAGATATTTCAGCAATATGAACTGTCTTCTCTCCTGGTTCAGGTATTTCAGTGCAATATGTGAACTGCATGCGAGTCTTCTCTCCTGGCTCACATATTTCAGTGCAATATGTGAACTGCATGCGAGTCTTCTCTCCTGGCTCACATATTTCAGTGCAATATGTGAACTGCATGCGAGTCTTCTCTCCTGGCTCACATATTTCAGTGCAATATGTGAACTGCATGTCTTCTCCTGGCTCAGATATTCTTCTCTCCTGGTTCAGGTATTTCAGTGCAATATGTGAACTACATGCGAGTCTTCTCTCCTGGCTCAGATATTTCACTGCAATATGTGGACTACATGCGAGTCTTCTCTCCTGGCTCACATATTTCAGTGCAATATGTGAACTGCGTGCGAGTCTTCTCTCCTGGTTCAGGTATTTCAGTGCAATATGTGAACTGCATGCGAGTCTTCTCTCCTGGTTCAGGTATTTCAGTGCAATATGTGAACTGCATGCGAGTCTTCTCTCCTGGTTCAGGTATTTCAGTGCAATATGTGAACTGCATGCGAGTCTTCTGTCCTGGCTCACATATTTCAGTGCAATATGTGAACTGCATGCGAGTCTTCTGTCCTGGCTCAGATATTTCAGTGCAATATGTGAACTACATGCGAGTCTTCTCTCCAGGCTCAGATATTTTAGCGCTCTCCTCCTGACCTGATATATGTCTCCTCTTTTCAAAGAAAATTCCTCCTCCCCGCCCTTTCCACAAGAGATAAGAAAAGCCATTCTTATGGGCCTCCTTTCTTACGTAAGGGGTAGCATGGAAAAAACAGTCTGTCTTCCAGGCCAAAAATTAAATTTCTAACACAAATGTTGATTTCAATCAAAGCAAACAAGCTAATCAGGTTCTTTTGGAAATTAGGAAAATTACAGAAAAGCAAAATTAAGTTTTTGGCAGGCCTTCTTCTATGTTGGAGTCGAATTTCCACACATTCCAACAACAACTGCAACCTTAAACAATTTTTAAATTTCCTGCTGTTAAATCAGTAAATAACGTCAGTCTACTGCCTGCTCGAAACAACTTCTTGATGCCCTGCTCAGTTAAAATATGTCTCTTTAATTCATCAGAGAACAAATTCACAATCTCAACAGACATTTGCCTTTATTGGATAAGAAGTTTGTCAATCCTTTTATCTTACAATATCGTTGGTGCATCCCTATATTTATCCCTTCTTTATAATACATAATACATAATATATACATATATATATGTGTGTATACATAACATGGAGCTTTAAAAGAAAGTTTTTAGACGAGAAATAACTACAATATACCGTTCTTGCATATCGGGAATAATTGACGCATCCTTAATTATTAAATTGTTCTTATTCATCGTCGATTTTACCATTATGTCATGTTCTGTTTCTCGTTAAGGATACAGAACAGATTTTAGGCATTTATAAAACAGGGCACAGAAAAATCATATAGTCATGATAACTTGCTCTAGCATACACCACCGATTGACTCGAATACTTTGAATTGAATAAGTGCGAAAATTGTCATTATCTGTTGAAATTTTTTGTTCTAATTTCAGAATAGCATAATTATTTTGAAAATTTTGAGTAATATTAGAATATTAGTTCAATCGAAGATGCATCCCCAAAACAAAGTTTGTATTAGCTACTCAAAAATGGTACTCAATAATGAAGACGGCTGAGTCTGCAAAGCTGTTTCAGTCAACTGGCTAAAATCAAAGAAATTATTATTCCTCGGAATCAGAGCAGCGATTCTCTAATTCTACGTGAATGTTTTTCACGAAATGATCTTCGGGGTTCACTTTCCCTCATCATGAGGCCTTGCCGTCGCGACAGGCATAAACTTTTTCCATGATATTTGTTCAAAGGCTTCAAAGGCCAAAAGAACAATGATGACCATTCGTCTATGAAGAATATGCAAATTGTTCAGAAAAATTAAAACACTTCACTCGTTATCTCAACAGATAAATCAACCAAAAAGACCTCGTTACAAGAATGCTGCTAAGATTGAGTTCAGCGACTGGTAAAGGACGCCTACTGCCATTCAAGACAGCATACAGCAGGAATATGCTGAGCGGTCAGCCTACATATGAAGCGAAGGAAAGTTGCTCCAGGAACAGCAGGAGACTTATCTAGAGCAAGTCGACTTCCCCGCGTAAGCATACACTACATCATTACCATACTGTCCTCCATTCTCTCAACTTGGCCAAACCATATCAAAACACTGATTCATCTCTTCACCTCACCAAATGCTAAAATTTCAACCACGTGCATCTGCATTTTTATATCTATCACCTCTCTTATTCTGCTTATGCCATGCAAACGCACTCTCTCAAAAGCGCCTAACGTTTCCCTCTTTATTTGTATTTTACCATCTCACACATTTTGTAACTCACACAGGAAACATGTTGATGAACTTGATTGTAGTTTCAGTCACTACTTTTAGGCAAGCTTGTACATCACAGAGTTTATTTAGAGACATTGATTATTTTTTTACTTGTGTAAAAACATCCTTTCTTTTTCTTTTAAGAAATGTGAATCGGAAATTTCATAAAAAAATTTTTCCAAGCTATTTATATCAGAAAAATAATGAATTTCTCTAGAGCCATTTCCATATTAACATCAACCCACGACAAATCCTGCTTGCATGGAATGTTCGAATAAACCCTCTGGGGGTAGGGTTTAATGTTTAAACATGACGAAAGCCACTGTGTTGCATTTGTGATTACTGTATTGAATCCACATGTATATATTCATATTGGCAAGGAGATTCGGTAAACAATACATAAATACAGATCTGCAGTATCAATAGAGATGAGTACAGGGTACAGTAATAACACACTGTTTATAAACTTGCACTCCTTTAAAGTTTATCTTTTTCGGGCGGGGGAGGTACAAGTTAATGACGGTCTTTATGTTTCTTACTTCTTAATTTTAATTCTTATGCTTTACTGAAAAGTAGTTTTCTCACTGCACTTCATGAGAAATAGCTGCCATTCTTAACAAATATTTGGAGATTGGTATATGGGGTGGTTAGAAATGGGATGATCGTGTACCAACCGGCCGACGATTGCTTTTACCTTCAAGCTTCCTTTCTCGGTACTCATCATGTCATCCCTGCCTCCTACGCCGCGTAACGCGAAAGGGACTCAGTGAAAGTCCACCACTTAAGTCTTCTCTATGCTGTATCTTCCACGAATCTCCACTCATCTACAGCCTTCCTTCTTGTACTTCTTTTCCAAGTAGGTCTGGAACTTTATAACTCTTTGGTGGCCAAGAGAGCCCTGCTGCAACTATTCGTACTATCCTCTCTCAAGGATTGTGAGAAAGACATGTTCAAGCTATCTCCATCTTCCCTTTATCAATATCTGATTTATAAGGCAATTTTGTATTTTCCTTTAAAGTGTTCATCTTAACTTGATCCTCCATCCGACTCCTAATATTCTTAATAAGCTTTATTCTAAAACCAACTAAACCTTTTGTAGTTTCATTGTAATATCATGATTCACGTCCGTATAGCAATTCAGATCGTAAGACATAATTTGACTCTTACCTCTTAGACGAAAATCGTAGGTGTAGTGGTTTCCCATTTTGTAACAATTTTAATTCTTATCTAGATCACAGTCGGAAGAGTTCCTGCTTGACCATCCACAAGCCTGACTTCAATAAGGTACTTTTATAACATTTCTCAACCTCCTTACTTCTCTCCTGAGTAGGTTCGTCCTTACTGCCTCCTATGGCGTTGGAAACAGAGGTGCCCCGAGTTCAAAGCGTCCAGTTCTACAAGGCTTCTTTTCTTTTTGATAATATAAATGTGTAACAGTTGTCCCTAAGTGTTTTTGACGACATTTGAAGAGTTTATGGTGGTTGTGATGTTACTTTACGGAGTCATACTCTTCTTCTTAACTTTTCAAAATATCTGATCGCTGCTCTAATTTGCATACGACTTCATATGCAGTTAATTATGCTTGTAAATGTTGTTGGTCCTATTTTGCATTTTTCTCGCACATAGGCATTTTCTTTCGTTGAAGCCTGTTACCAAAATCTGTGGTCTTTTACATTTGCTTCCAAAGAATGTACACTTATTTAGAATAATAACAGCAGCCGCAATAACAATAATAAAGAAAATGTATATAAAATCTTCTACCTAGCGCCCTGACCTGCAATCTCCTGCTTATATCTCCTCGTCTAAAGAACCAACAGGTGCATAAAGAATCGAAAGCATATTTGTCACAAGAGAGTAAACAAGCTATTTCTCTGTTCTTACACCTTCTGGCCCGGTAAGGATTTCGGATGTTTACGAGCTCTAGCGTTACAAAATACATGCTTTGGCATTTACCCCGCCGCCATCAAAAAAAAAAAAAAAAAAAAAGGAAAGTATGCAGTAACACTGGATACAGCAACCAATACGTTCTTAATAAAAAGATGAATCGGTGTTGCCCATAATGCTGGAAATCCATTACGAAAAGCGAGAAAATGTTGTCTCGGTTCCAGAGGATTTACAGATTAGGACAAAACATTGCTTCTGTACCAACTACCAGATACGTAGACGCAAAATAATTTAGTAATGATAGAGCACTGGGAAGAATCAAGAATACTTCAGTAAACGAAATAAAGAGAGAAAACGTAGAGGAAATACTTGCAAACCTTTATTATTAATAAACATCTGTACCTAAAATAAATACAAAGCTTACCATATATGCTTGATGAATATCTGTGAAAAAAAAAATGATAAAAATTATTAAATCTTGAGAGTCGCAAAACTTCGTTTCGCAATTTCGCGTATCTAAATCCACAAAAAAAAAAAAAAAAAATAAAACAAGCACGTAATATCTTTTTTCCGTCACAGATGACTGAACCACGTGAAAGCATTGTGTGCGCGCGCGTGCATTATCTGTGGGCTTCTCCTTCTGTTAGACGCTCGCGTCACAATGTATAAGCCTGACATAATATCTCCGCTAATATTTCGGGATGAGGGTACTAGACCCACACCGTTCTCCTTCCTCCTGAGAGCAACGATGGAAACTAAATTCCAATACCTCGTTTCGTCGATCTTCTTCCTTCGCAGCTCATGGTTCACATTGCCCCTTTCGATTTTCCTAACCGTTCCAATAAGACTCCCTTCCATGCCCTTTCAGCGTTTTCATCAGCGACTACACTCAAACATCATCAATGCCAAGAAACTTACATGAGGGTGACTCACCTTTCAAATGACTTCACTTTCCTTATAAACATTACTTTTAATCTCCACTCATGTCTCTTTAACACTGCTGTTGTAAGTAAGTTGTTATTCTGTCCAAGGACAGGTACAAACACATCCTGTTGTAATTCGACCCCATATACACTTCTTTCTTGACCCCTTTTCTGTGATTATTGGTATTTTATTTACATTATGGTCGAAATTTCACAACGTCACCTTCAGGCACCTCTCATTTTACAAAACTGTGATACGAGCAGGAACATGTTGCATTATTTACGAGAAGCTGGTTTTGCCGTTAAACAGTGTGTACTTCTAATCTATTGACTTCAAGGAAAATCAATGGCCAAGTATTGTGTAAACCCCAGAATCTGGGGATGACTCCAGGGGATGACTCCTGGGGATGACTCCTTTTAATGGTCTTGGCATCAGTCTTTAGTCTTATTTGTGGTCTGTTTTTGCTTTTATCTGGATTCCCACCAATATCGTCCAAACGTTACGTTTCCTGGAAATGAAACTGCTTATGGCCTTAACGAGAGAGCTGACTTCGTCGTCACCTGTTGCATAGTGTCCATTCGTTTACATGTTCCGGTTAACTGTGATGAAACAGTAAATTTCAAGAGTAAATGTAATACGATAATCGTTGTAACAAACATGTCAGAATTTTTCCAAATCATTACTTTGAAAGTCACATATAAAGTCCATTAACGTTGTATTGCGCACATTTTTCCTCACTGTACCCAGGTAGGATTTTTGTTTTTCTGCATGCTTCGGTTAAAAAAGAATGTGTAAAATATTAAATTATCTTTCTTATGGAAAAAAATATCAATTTACTTCGCCACAGTTTCCCCTCTTCCTACCAGCAGAGCAAAACATGGACAGCTAAACATGCCCTTCTTTCAGTTACGCATCACTGGAGTATCTGCTCAGTAATCTTTTACCTATTAACTCCTGGGTATCTCAAGTGCCACAGTTATCTTTCGCCCAGTGGTGACCGTATAATGTTACCAAGTGTTTTACCAAGCCTTAACTTGGACTTTTCGCTTGTTTTAGGGTACGTTCAACCAAACACTTTTTTTTGTACATTTTACCAAGCTTTATGCAGTTTTATCTACCATATTTCCTTTATTTCCCATATGAACTTCATTCGCTTGTTTTGGGGGTACGTTCAACCAAACATTTTCTTGCCGGTCTTGTACATTTTATATTAATTTTCATCCAAACACAAGAAATTGAAGAGACTTTATGCATTACAAATCATTTATTTAATGTCATGTTGCACATACTAAATTCAGTCTCTTCTTTCCTTTCCCATATAGAGCATCCTATTACACACAATTTATATATATATACACACACATATATATATATATATTATATATATATATATATATATATATATATATATATATATATATATATATATATATATATATATATATATATATATATATATATATACATACACACACACACACACACACACATATATATATATATATATATATATATATATATATATATATACATATAGCTAAATGCACTCAACACTCAAAATGAATACAATAATGAAAAAACGATCGTTTGGTGATCTGATGCGAGAAGAAACTGGAATAACCCTTAACCTTTCACGGAGCCCATTGACTGCAAAACCAATACCGGGAACAAGCAGTCACGCATTGTGACCTTACATTTATGACATAAATAAGAAAAATATAAAAAAATGTTTCTGATGTTAATTAAAACAGGTAACAGATGCTGCTGGACTCATTATACATACACTCTTTCTCTTATCGTTTTGTGGGAACTAGCAAACACATTTTCAAATGATATTTCGAGCTTACAAAAATACTCGACGCTGTTTATTCTTTACGCTATATTGATATAAGTTTCGCGCAGCTAACCAAACGCCGCGACAACTGGCAAATCAGTCAGTGTGTCTCTCAGCAATAGCACCTTCTCTCTCTCTCTCTCTCTCTCTCTCTACTCTCTCTCTTATACACACACGCACGCGCGCGCGCAGATATATCCAAAACACAATACTTATCACTATTCATTTGTACGAGCAGCAGTCCATCAATCGCGACGTCAATTCAGTTACTTTCAGTCATTCATCATAGGCAATATCGACATAACTTTCATCGCCACTACGCATCAAGAAGCAACATCTTAACAGAACGAACACTTCATGCTCGCGCGCTCTCTCTCTCTCTTAAAATTAATGAATGAATTATTTAAAATTAATGAATGGCCATTTAATGAATTATTTAAAGGTCAATTCTGGTTTACTGTTCCATATAATGTAATATTTACATTAAATATGAATATAATATATATATATATTACATCTACATGTGTATACATTATATATGTACATATACATACATATCTTTCGAAGATTCTTGCTCGTAAATAAATCAACTATGTATTTTTCTAAACGATATTCTAATCAACTGACTACCGATCTGTTTATCTACCAAAAGATAAATAATTTTTCATTTGCAACAAGTCCTGAAAAATAGAAGGTTATATGCGTGGAGTTAGCAACCTCTTCCTCATAAATTTCCCCAAGAGAATGCAAGAATGTTACCATTTGGATGCAAAACTATCCGAAGGGGAAAATCATATATATATATATATATATATATACATATATATATATATATATATATATATATATATATATATATATATATATATATGTGTGTGTGTGTGTGTGTGTGTGTGTGAGTGTGTGCGTATAAATATATAAAATGTCCTAGATATAAAAAAAAAACCATTACCCTATCCATCAAAGTGATAAACCCCAACGTTCCCCTGCCTTAACTGGCACCAGCCTCCAACTCAGCAGCTTTTGTATCCTAATTAGAGCATTTTACCTTTGCCAGGTCTATTGTCAACTTTTCACCAAGACCAAATAACTCCTTTGAATTAGAAACCGTCCTCTTTGAAGGGGTTGGGGTATAGAGGAATTTTCTGAACTTGTAAATCAGTCGCCTTAATGGAGCGCTAAAAAGAGACCTCAG
>NC_089792.1:25384599-25404599 GCF_040412425.1 Macrobrachium rosenbergii | reverse complement strand
TATGCTATATGAATTTCACATAGTTTGGTTTTCTATGACTTTAATTTGACCAAAAATTTCTAGTCTGGTTCTCTATGAATTTATTTTATTTCATCATCAAATATTATAGAAGTCTCAAAAATACTATTTCAAATTTTAATACATGCTGATTCCAGACTATATATATATTTAATTGAATTGTCCTGTTTCATGTCAGGCTTAGGTGTTGAAGGTCTATAACTAATAAAGAAATCAGTAGGCACAACACTGTGGTTACAGGTTCATATTCCTCGAATAATGGGACACCGAGACAGTTACAATATAGGGGACAACGTAAAATGAAATTTCACACATACATACATACACACATTCTTACATACATACATACATACATACACCCGATACATACATATATATATATATATATATATATATATATATATATGTATGTATTTAAATATACATTATATATGTGTGTATGTATATATATATATATATATATATATATGTATATATATATATATATATATGTATATGTATATATGTATATGTGTATAAATATAAATTATATATATATATATATTGCTATCCGTATATACATCCTTCAATTATATATGTAATCAGAATACTGATGCTGAGTTTTTTCCTTAAAAAGCAAATGGATACATACATACACATAATATATATATATGTACAAAACAAAGCCACTATAATACCTTCTAAAACATAATATAATATCTATATATATATCTATATAACTATATATACCCGCGCAATAACTTCTTTGGGAAAGAAAGGGCGTTGGGTCTGGTATGATACATGAAACATACGTACCGGGGTCTAAGTTGATAATGTCAGGCAGGGCAGCCGATCGAGACCACAGGTCTACCCACCAACGAAATCAAAAAGTCCTTTCAAAAGTGGTCATCGTCCTGATTCCTTCCCCTGGTTCATCCCACAAAAATGGGAATAAAATCAACTTAAAAGAAAAAAGAAGAAGATATATATATATATATTATTTATATATATATATATGATATATATATATATATATTTATAATATATATATAATACATATGTATAAATAGTCATATATATATATATATATATATAAAAGGTGATATAATACAGAATACTGAATGCTGGAGTCTTTATCTTTAATTTATAATTACTATACATATATACATATATGTACATACATATATATACATATATATATATATATATATATACATACACATATATATATAAATATACATATACATTCATTCATGTATGTGTGTGTGTGTGTGTAACCATAAAATTTCCAACTATCTATAAGTACGTCGTGTTTAGTAATATGTTGTATACATTAATAAATTGAAAAATTATTTAAAATATTCAATGTTCCTGCTATACTACAGAATGCATAAAGAAATTTAATAATGACAAGACATGGTGACGCTTGAATCACTCTGCAATTGTTATTTTCGTTTGATGAAATGACACACTAAATGATGCGGAAACGATTACTAGCGTTTCCTAAAGCTGTACTTTCTAACGGCAACAGATTTAAGGGCACAATTTTCACCCAGCTTCTCAGCACTTGAATTTCAACATGCTCTCACTTACATGGGAAGTGTCTTTTGAAAACTAAATTTCTACAACACAACTTATATTCATTGTGAGATATATATTCATTGTGAGATATATATGTATATATATATATATATATATATATATATATATATATATATATATATATATATATATATATATATAGATAGATGGATATATTAGGTAATAAATAGATATATAGATATACATAGATATAGATATATATATATATATATATATATATATATATATATATATATATATATATATATATATATATATATATATATATATAAAGTGTCTTCTAACAGCGACACTTTGTGTCAAATTTCAAAGCATGTGAGCTGTGTATTCAGGCTTCCGAGTCATTGGAGTTCACTCCATTGCCTTTCGACGAACAGTTTCCTGGAGAAAGTACCCAACACTGCTAAGATAACAGGAGGGAACTGACCTCACTGTTCCTGATTAGGCAATTGAATTGGTACCAATATCGACTGAAAAGACTGAAAAATAAACGTTGGCGTCCAACTCTTACCTTTGCAGTACTTCTTTAGATCCAACTTCCCATGACGAAGCCTGAGACAGAATTTCAATATGGAATAGATATCCTGAGTAATGTCTACAGATAACCTGTTTTTCATATCAGACGCCCGACGTTACTACAACGACCAAGCATGACAGAAATGGAAAAAGTAGCAATGGACAGGCTTTCAACAAAATTCCCGAAAACAGACATGAACGAAAGCTGTGCGAAAACTTTCTGCGTTAGCTGTAAATGTCCATAATCACTGGAACAAGAGTTCCTGGGAGTAACTGAAATAAACATGCCAAGTGGTGATCTTTGAGTGTTCCACCAACGCCTGGGTAGAGTGAGATCCCTCTCCTTGGCTCAATGGACCAGTCCTCGCAAAGGAGCACCTTGAACATGAAAACAACACTTCACACCACGAAAGATACATATTAATATAAAGCTTTAGCAATGGGAGTGAGCGGGAAGTAATATAAACCCTAATCTGTAGATGCAGGAAGTAGTATAAACCCTAATTTTTAGATGCAGGAAGTAATATAAACCCTAATTTGTAGATGCAGGAAGTAATATAAACCCTAATTTTTAGATGCAGGAAGTAATATAAACCCTAATTTTTAGATGCAGGAAGTAATATAAACCCTAATTTGTAGATGCAGGAAGTAATATAAACCCTAATTTTTAGATGCAGGAAGTAATATAAACCCTAATTTTTCGATGCAGGAAGTAATATAAACCCTAATTTATAAATGCAGGAAGTAATATAAACCCTAATTTTTAGATGCAGAAGAGACCATTCTTAATCGAAAAAAAAAATGAAAACCACACTGTTGATAGGTGGGATAATAAACTCTGCTGTTAGCGAACAGAACCGTATGAGGTGTTAAGACTACACTACTGCCTCACCAATGAAATACTGAAAGCTATGATGGGTAGAAATGAAGAAAGATATATTCCAAATTTAATGTAAACAACTGAGGATGGAGATAAGCAAAGGAACAAACGGCATGGAGTTGTATAATAAAATGTAATGTTTAATAGAACTGTGATTATGCTGCTGCCTTTAAATGTTTGTATTTGATGTACACTGGGTTGTTACGTATGGAGGAATGTGTGCAGGAAGGATGTTCTGGTCAGCTTTTACTCAGCAAATTTCAACCTCTGCTTTCGGAGTAGTTGCGGAGTTTATTATATCAAAGTGTTACTTTCAAAATACAACATGTAGTTTCCCTAAAGAGTAAGTTACGTTTATTTGACCAGAATTGGTTTTAATCGAGTCTAATCCTGGATAAGTGTAAGAAATTTATAGGGAATAATTAATCTTTTTAAGTGTCTTACCTGAATAAGTCTCTTGCTTCTCTCCTTCCCTCCCTCAAATGAATTCTTAATAAGTGTTTAAAAGAAGGTGCAAATTTTAAAAGTGTATAATTGTTTTGGGGTTAAAATGGCCTGAAGTGTTTAAGTAAATTGTTGACAATTTTTTATTAGCAAAGGTTCATTATATTTGCGAGTACAAGTAATTTTTGTTTATAGACAGTTTAAACTAACCAAATTTTAAAATATGATTTATTCTATATTAATTTCAACTAATAACATGAATAATATTTTTATATCCCATTAAAATATGAGGTAGCGTGAATTTTATCACCAGTAAACCAAACGAAATGGTAAGTCACAGAGCAGAAATCCGAATAACTTTATCAGAAAAACGGGAAGGAGTAGATACTGTATAACGATGTCGATCTGGACTATTTTACAACTCTCTTGGAATGAAGCATAAACACATGAATTATTGATACCAAGAAAAATCCTTACCACTAGGTAAAAAGTATCAAATGTTTGGCAACAAAATTATCATTTTAGTATACTTTATCAAACCATCACATATATATAACGGAAAAAACTAAATTTTTTCCGTTACCATTAAATACAGGGTTTTTACCTTGGCAACAGAATTAATTTTTCCATGTGCTGGAAGGTGACAATGTAACACTTAGGCAAATGTTGCTATTTTATACAAACAAAGGACGGAGTACGCCAAAATTAAGATAACCCAACTGAAAGCTCTTTTATATCATTTGCCCTCGTTCCCATAAGAATGGAAGCTATGGGCTTAACTTCATGAATAAAGAAGAAGCGTAGCTAGGTAATTTACATGAGCTTTTATTTTTATCCTCTGCCTCGTGTTCAAACTCGACATCATGACGCGCCCAAGTAGAAAAGAGGTCTTTTGTTAAAACACTGTAACTTATTACCTTCACACATTACAAGATTTTTACCTTTTAGAATTTACTTTATAAACAGATGTGACTGCAACCAAACTTACAAAACGTCACAATAAGTGTGTGTGTGTGTGTGTGTGTGTGTGTGAGAGAGAGAGAGAGAGAGAGAGAGAGAGAGAGAGAGAGAGAGAGAGAATTGTCTGAATTAGTTAAAATAACAACATTAACTTATGAACGTTTTAACATAAACGATACAAAATCAAAAAACTTAATTATTCAGTTTATAAAAATTAACAGTAACTCTTTCCTAAAATATCTGATGGGTCTCTCTCTCTCTCTCTCTCTCTCTCTCTCTCTCTCTCTCTCTCTCTCTCTCTCTCATCCTGCAACATGACTCTAAATTATTTCACATAAGTCAACGATTTTCAGGTTGGGATACTCACAACAGTCTTTTTGTGCTTAATCTAACTTCTTACGGATGATACCAATACCAAACTTAAGCGTTTAATATTAACTGCAAATGTGGGTTTGCAAAAGTAAGAGAAAAGTAAATGTTTTCTTAAACTGAGTCCATATCAACGAAAAATATCTCAAATAAATCTCGCTTTGCAAAATCTGGGCCATACTGTCAAACCCCTCAAAAATTAATTTTAACGATTATAACAATGATATTCATGCAGTCTCAAAGCTACAGTAACACCTGGCTGGTCTATCCTTTAAGCGGCCATCATGGCATTAAATTTCGACGATACTGAAAAAAGGTCATGCTCATGATCACAGTGAAGTCTGCTGTAAAGATAGATCAAATACTACTGAGACATTGAACAGCAACTTATGACACGCGGGACACTTTGATAAAGATGTTTATGGGCCGTGACAGTGAGTAAATGGGATGTGACACAGAACTGCTTTGAACAAAAGTTTCTTTACTATGTATTTCCGAGAGGATTACGAAGCAAGGCGTGCATTCTTCGCATCCTTGAGCAGAACGAGTGAAGTCAAAGGTGGGGAAAAAAGTGACATGATATATGAAAGCCGCACCTACCTTTGATCCATCATTTAGATAAGATCGACCGATAAACGAAAGACGTAACTGTAGAGGCGAGCGTGCATGTGACCTTAGATTTCCACACAGGAAACGTGTTCTAAAACGCTTTAGAACTACCGCGGCCGAATGTTATTTTCACCCTACATGAAGCAGAAAAGATGGAATTAACAAATATAGTCAATTCCTCTTCCGCTACACATCCACACAAACATACTAACACATATCACAATAGGTAAAAACAGATAAGAAATAAGCTTTCCTTTGTTTTTGCATGTCACTGTGACGTCGCCTGTAAGCAAACTTCACAGGATCAATAAAGGTGAAAAAATCTCAAAAATATTCAAGAGCAAATTCGCAGACAGAAGATTTAACTTTCCTTATAAAAGCCATGGGTCGATCTTAGCAAGTACATTTTCCAATAATAAATTATTTATATCGTTTTTAATTTCGCCAACATTGCCAGGGAACAAAATCCAACTTCCAATCGCGGGGGCAATCAGAAGGTTTGTCTTCCAACAACACGTTCCACGGCAGCTTTCATCAACAGACTACCATCAGGAGTAATAATTGCATTTATTGTTCTATTGCAATCATGGAAATACCGAGAGAAGAAAATCGAAGCATAATAGACTAGCGTAAACAATTATCTTATAAACATTTGAAGGTAAGTTTCTAAACTGAACGCCTGAAAATTTTCACTGCGTATTGTTTTTCATAATTTTAATTCTTCGTTTCAATTAAAATTGAAAATCAAATGCTTATAAATGCTTTGAGTGTCCCTGTTGAAAGATAATGTTAGCCTTCCCCAGCAAAAAATTATCTATTGTTACAGATTCTTAAACGAACCATGCTCTAAGACTGTGACACCAAGATTAACAAGGGATAAGACATGCAGACGACGTTAAAAGCTAAACACTGCACAACTAAACACAAGACCAGAAAGACGAACACACACAACACATATATATTATATATATATATATATATATATATATATATATATATATATATATATATATATATATATATATATATATATATATATATATTATTATATATATATATATATATATATATAATCATATAGATAGATAGAAAGATTGATATAACGAGGAGGGTATAGGTAGTTCTACAAACGATTTGGAAAAGTAATGTCCTCTGCAGCAAAAATTGGAACGTAAGGGGGGATTGTGACCCAACCCTCATTTATGGAAGTAGTGTGGATGGTATATAAATATAAAAGAAAAAAAGCTGATTGGAGCATTTTCCTTGTAATACATACGGAGTACAAAGAGACAAATGAGAAAACGTCAGATTTACTTTAAAAAAGTCAGCAGAGGAAAAATGATGGACGACAGAGAAACATAGGGACGCATACAGCAGTTATCTAGGTATGATGGAGATTATGAAGAATGCCCTTCCATATCCTGTAAAAAATGTATGTAGACTAAATCAAAAAATTTTCTTACGTTCCATTTCAAGAACCATCAAAAGTCAGACAAATGGTCATGAGGACTAGTTTGATAATTCGTGTAGAGCAGCAAGGCGCCCAAGTTCAGCAGACGATAACGTAACCAATATAGATATAGAAATCTAGCTTCTGGTGAAGAACGCGGTGAAGCAAACTGGCTAAACATACAGGCCAAAATAACGGCACTGAATGATATGAAAGACACTCTGTGCAATAATAGACAGATCGACATAAATTGCAATGATTATTCAACCTAAATTCGAGTGAATCAAGTTGAAATGCACATTTTTTAATTCAGTGCACCAGGTGGATAACACTGCCCAACCCTGAGAATAAAGCCGTGCAGCTTCCCTGAAGCAGAACAGTCTTCAGCCCAAGCACCAATACACACGTGGCACCCACAGCCTGCTGCAGCACTTTCATTATCTCCATCATTTCCAACCTTCAAGGCTGAAGTCTTGAAAGAATAGACAAAAACTGCTGACATATATATAACTATACGTACATACATACAAGCAAGCGTGTACACACACAATATATATAAATATATATATATATATATATATATATATATATATATATATATATATATATATATATATATATATATATATTATATATATATATATATACATACATATATATATATATATATTTATATATATATATATATATGTTATATATATATAACCTACATGTGTATACACATGTATTCATACACACACATATAAACATACATATACATATATATATATATATATATATATATATATATATATATATATATATATATATATACAGTTTACTAGTTATTTGCATGAGGTATGCATGTTTTTCTAGTTGCCATAATGACCTCTCAACATCTAGATTGTCTTACCCTTCTTGTTAGCATTTATCGCCACTGCAAGCCTTCAATCCGAATGAGAAATAAATGAGAGAGCCCATTCCTTCTACGGAATTATTCGAACCCACGATGAAGTATAATTTCTTTCACTAATAAAACTATAAACATTTCTCCCTAGGAGCCGGTACTCACAAATACGTCGGTCTGTCTCTGTATATATATATATATATATATATATATATATATATATATATATATATATATATATATATATATATATATATTATATATATATATATATATACATACATATATATATATATATATATATATTTTATATATATATATATATATATGTTATATATATATAACCTACATGTGTGTATACACATGTATTCATACACACACATATAAACATACATATACATACATACATATATATATATATATATATATATATATATATATATATATATATATATATATATATATACAGTTTACTAGTTATTTGCATGAGGTATGCATGTTTTTCTAGTTGCCATAATGACCTCTCAACATCTAGATTGTCTTACCCTTCTTGTTAGCATTTATCGCCACTGCAAGCCTTCAATCCGAATGAGAAATAAATGAGAGAGCCCATTCCTTCTACGGAATTATTCGAACCCACGATGAAGTATAATTTCTTTCACTAATAAAACTATAAACATTTCTCCCTAGGAGCCGGTACTCACAAATACGTCGGTCTGTCTCCGTAAAGGACGATGAAGAGAGAGGTGTCGTTCGAATGCTAACCTTTGCTATTGTACTGTTTTCACTCGATTTAGTAACACGTAATGCTTCGTGCATTCGGTTGCAGAAAAAAAGATCGCTTTTTTTATCACTACATATAAAGGAAGATCTCTAGATTCGTCCTGCATTAGAGACAAAGTCCTTTATGATTCTATGTTCATTACTCGGTGTTACCTTTGCCTCCGAGCTCTCTCATGGTGGCACTTTGGTCTCTTATATGGAATATTTTAAATACTTCATCGAATGCTCTCTGTAACGTACATAAGTTCGAAATCTTTTAGGCATCTATCATATCTTATCATCGCTGAAATACTACTCTCATCCGTGGATATCAGTGGCATCCCAGGAATTTATCTTCCAGACGAAAATGCTTGATGTTGCCTCTTAATTTCTCTGTGAAAGCAAGCTTGGTTCACATCACCACTGGAAGATTTCCCCTTTAGGTGATCTTCCAATTACTTTAGAACGGAATTTATGATGCACTTGTGTGCCTCTTGAACTATTGCTTATGCATTTTGCAGGCGTGAGAGTCCATATTCTGTTAGTGTGCCATGATGTTACTACTCGGTAACAAAAGCTATTTGTCGACATTCCAGAACCCCCCCTTTTTTATAATAATGCTCAGAGTTGTGGTATTGTTTCCCCAACAAATGTGATTATGATTTTCACCACTGTCAAATGATACATTTCAAGGACATCTTCCATAAACTATTGTAATAAGGGAATTTCCGATACTGTATTTAACGCCTACGTCAAAAGAAAGTTCATGATATTCACTTTGCAAGAGCCAATACCATGTAGTATTTCTGTCGATGTTCATAGGTGTAAGGGCGGCTTTGTTTGTTTGTTCATTCCATTGTTTTTCTGTCACATTATGTTTTCCCTTTTTCTGCTAATGATAATAAAGTATAAGCAAGCTTACTTTGCGAGTTAAAGGGCTCTTTTCAGTGCGTAATTAAATAAGCGTTTAATAAGTCAGAATAATACAGGTAATTATTGTACACTAAGCTAAAAATTATGCATAATATATATATATATATATATATATATATATATAATATATATATATAATATATATATATATATATATATATATATATATATATATATATATATATATATATATATATATATATATATATATATATATAGTGATACAGGGAACACGGAAATACTCCAGCATATCCAGAGGAAGACGGACGAAAACCACACATCACTAGGCTGTCTTATTTATTTTAAAAGCAACGTTTCGTAATTTTGTACTGAATTACATCTTCAGGGCTGTGCACAAGAAAAGATAAAAACATAAAAACAGTTATAAGTACAGTCTTAGAATATATTTAAAATGTTACAGTAAAAATTAAATAAATAAGAATAAAACACAACCAACCTAGAGGTGAAACAGTATATTTATATTTATATATATATATATATATATATATATATATATATATATATATATATTTATATATATATATTTATATATATATATATATATATATATATATATATATATATATATATATATATATTATATAATATATATATACATACACACACATATAGTGTCCACATGCATGAAACACACACATATATATATACATATATATAAGATCGAAATCGTTTTATACCCGTCCCGATGACAGAATGGGTAAGTCACTGTCATCCTGTAAAACAGAGAAGTCAGGTGGTTGCGCTTATCATCCATTTGTTGTAAATTATTTCCATCGTAAAGTAAATACAATAACAACGGGTATTTGTGGTTTTATATTTAAGAACATAAAGTTGAAAGAAGTGACAAACATCACACATCACACACACACACACACACACACACACACACACACACACACACACACATATATATATATATATATATATATATATATATATATATAACATATATTATGTATATATATATATAATGTATATAATATATATATATATATATATATATATATATATATATATATATATATATATATATATATATATATATATATATATATATATATATATATATATATATACATGAAGATATACATATTTATACCCATTTTAGTATCTACACGTGTACTTGATTTTATATCTATCTTTGCTACAGTTTCTTTTTTAAAAATGCTTATCTAATTAGTGTGAGTATGTTTAACATGTAATATGCGTTTCAATCTTGTTCCGTACTTGTTATTGGTGCAGTATGAATGTTAAAACATACAGGCGCGTATCTATGTATTGAGACTATTACGGGCGCTGTTAATCCACTCTCCATGTTAGTAAAGGATTACAAATGTCTAAATTTAGTTATGTTCATCCGAAACATGTAAATCGCGCCCAATTTCCCTTAATAAAATTTCGCATTATTTCAATATCGGATTCTCCTGACTAATTGTTGTAATTGGATGCTCATTACGAGTTCATTTTTAGGTGAATGTTGCAACAGAGAGAGAGAGAGAGAGAGAGAGAGAGAGAGAGAGAGAGAGAGAGAGAGAGAGAGACTCTGATCTATAGTTCGTAATAAATGTCACCTCATCTTTATATTTCATTAAAAGCGTTACTCTCCTGACACTGAAATGCCCAGCAGGCATCAACCACCTATATAGCTTTCGGGATGCACACAGTCACTTCACTTCTCTTGTTTGACGCCAAACACAATTCTTTATAAATCTGTCTCTTGAGTCTCATCCTTCGCTAATTTATACAGAAACAAACTCACAATGAATAAAAAGCAAAATAATCAACAATAAGAGGCGGCGTCCTAACGGTGAACTCGCCTCGCTTCGTTTTTCTCTAAAGATGCTGTTAACTCTGGACGGTTTTCTTTAAGTAAATGAGCAACTGCCGCAGGCAACATTTTAACATCTCGGCCGCGAACGGTCTCGATTCGCCTTACCTCGAAAAACGCCAAAATCGTGCAAGAAATTTCGCGAGGATCCCAAAGATCGTTATATTTTTCCAACAAAAGTTTTTGATAGCGTTTAATGGGAAAGGAAGGAATCAATTATCTGACTTGAGAGTCTTCTGTACAGCGTTAAATCAAGGCCACGAAAACAGATCTATCCTTCGGTGGTCTCGGTATAATGCTGAATGAACCGCGGCCCATTAAACTTTGACCACGGCTAGAGGGTTGCAATTCGGTATGTTTGGAGAGTGGATGATCAACATACCGATTTGTAACCCTCTAGCCTCAGCAGTTTTTAAGCTCTGAGGGAGGACACAAAAAGGGCGGACGGACAGACAAACAGTCATCCCAGTAGTTTTCTTTTCCAGAAAACTAAAAATTACACCGAGAAGTAGGTTCGAATGTATAAAGCAGCTGAAAAAACTAAGGAAGAACGAATGGTTTTAAAACGCACACTGTATGTACGATGGAAAATTATACAGAAAACCTTACTAAGGAGTACGAAGCTAAACATCTGCAGTCAAGCTGAAAACTTCCGATTCAAATCTACCTGGGAGAACAGGGAAGAGACAAGTTTTCTTATAAAATCGAATCAAGGCAGAATAACGCATACAGAGGTGTTCCACCATATATGACTACTGTTTCTCATCTATAATCTAAAATACCAGTCATTTTTTAAGATTGAAAGGTTTATCATTAGTACAAAACACAGATCATTTACATCCTCATCCAATGATTTATCATGTGCGGCCACATGGCAAAGAAAGTCTGATACAGATTCAAAAGAAGACCATAGATGGCATTTGTATCGGAAGCACAAAACTTCAAGTAATTTAGAACATCCGGATTGAGAAGTCTCACCTTCAAGTCTTCTTTGCTACAAACATGATTAAGTCAGACTAAGAAGTAGCTTACGAAAACACTGAGAATGATTTATTTCTACTGAAATAAATCATCTGTACAAAAGAGGTCGAAGAGGCTGACTCAGAAATCTTTACGTGTTAATAGAAAATAAAACGATGTAAGTTTAAAAACTATGTATTTCTGAGGAAAGAATTTCAAATGTATCGGAATGTTTTAATAAATGTTTACAACCTCCTTGAAATAAGAGAGAAACAGCATTTTCTAACAATGCAGAATAATGGGACTGGATTTTCACATTTTACAGTAACAATCAGCTCAAGAGATGGTATTTCTGGCACACGGAAATAGTGCTGCACTTTTCCCACAATCTTTTACTCTCAGCTAACAACAGATTTTATCTTTATCTTAGGTGTTCTGGAACTCTAACCTATAGTCGTACTTTTAACCAAAAATTGGCTGGCAATTTTTCATTTCTCATTTATAAACATTACATAACTCAAAATCTTTACATCATAAGTTCTTGGATATCCATGTAAGTGTCTTGTTTTCAAATAAAAAAAAATCAAGAAATATTTCAAACGTATTTAATTAGTAGATTTCAGCCTTTCCACTCTACCAATTTTATGACTATTAAAAGTTAGGCCATTGTTTACCGAGCCACTTTCATCATTGTCAATTTTCAACACAGAACTAAACATCCAGTCAAAAAATATTTATACAATACATGCCATTTCAGTTCTCCATCTGATACGCAAAACATATTAACTTAGCCGTGTAACAAACGAGTGCGTCAGTGACCGTTTATCAAAAGTATTTTGACAAGAAAATAAATCAACAGAAATTTAACAAGCAACATTTTTATTCATTCGATTTTGAGGTCACAAATACAGATCATTAAACAACGAGCCTTAACCTATGAGCAAATCAGCTTTCTTCCTCAAAAAAGGACCTAAGTTTAAGAAGTCCGTCTGTGAGTTAGATATTGATGTTGCGTATTATCAACTAAGTTATCTCTCAACCACAAATACAGACGACGGAAAATTTACTCCAGAGTCAATGCTCTAGCCATACAGAAAATCACATTTTGACTATCTAGTTTTCCACCTGTTAATGCTTTCCAGATGACGTACAAATTGCCTGGAAAGAAACACTCCGCCATTCTTTCTTTTACCGATTTCGTTTGTAGGGCCTACTTTGACTTAGCAATATTTTTTTCTGAATGTTAACAGTTAACATTTATATCTGTATTTTACCTTTTTTTAAGTGTTCTTGCTGAGAAATCACTTTTCTGCTCGTATATGAGACATGATTAATAGTTTGTTTAACTTAAATCACAGGTATAAACTGACAAGAATGATTACCATTTCATGTAGGGTAACACACCAACTATAGTCGTTTTGTTATAATTAACAGATGTGCCTTGATCAGTAAAATTGGTCGCAACATATTACCTACGATCAAGTTCCGGCATTATCTTCACAAACAATAACTAAATTAGTTAAAAAGTCTGCACGTTATTGAACATATCGTACATGAAAAAGCGTCTATTCAAGAGACTCCAAAAACACGGTAACATACTCGAAATTACAGTAACTTCAAAACCTATTAGCGCCAGTTTAGAAAACAAACAAGTATATTGTTGCAAGATATCAATAACAAAAAAAAAGCAACTTCGAAAATGCAGTTTTGTTTGCACATGTACTGCCAGGCAGACACTTACCAAGAGCTTTCATCTCTGGTCACATTATAACTACTTCAAATTATATTTGAAGTAGCTAGAATGAAAGCTGGGAAACCATCTTTATACTGACGTGCGTTGGAAAGTACAGAAATAAAGCTACCTTCCATTATTTTCGGAGATTCTGGATGAAGAGAAAATTACACGTAATGCAGCAATTAAAGCTGGGCAACGAGATGACGACGCAATTCGAGATTCAGATATAACAGAAATAATGAAGGAAAATATTTACAAAATAGATAAATTATTACAAAGCTGTGTGTCATTCATATTCATCTGTAAAGATATTAATGGATGACTCACAGGTTTTTTAATCATTTACCAGAAAAGTTGCATTAGTTAAGAACACTGAATATCCAAAACTAACAATAACCTCCCACACCACGACTGGAGCGCTCAGGGACTCCTAGCAATTATCTTAAGGAAGTAGAATAAGGAAAGTGGAAGAAAAAAGAAAGGGGGGAAAAAAGATCATGAGAAGGAAGAGGATGGCGATGCCAAAGGGGGAGCAGAAGATGAAACGGGGGTGGGGACTAGCTAAGGAAGCATTGGTGGGGGAGATTGGGGGGGACAGGAAACCAAGTGTTCTTGCGGGAAAGAGAGTCTTTAGGAAGCCCTCGACTCATGAGAGTGCTTGGGCTAAAACCGGGAAGTTACAAGTGGTGTGTGTATGCGTGTGCGTATGTCCCATGCGGCCACCTCTGCAACTAATAAGTCCGGCTCTCTTAAAAGGCGTGGAAAAGTTTGGGGGGGAGGGGCGGCAACTTTTGGAATGAATAAACAAAGAAGCTAAACTTTATGAAAAATAGATGGCACAGAAATTTAATATTTTGCTACACTTACAGACTTCGTCGTTTGGCATTTAGCAGGAAGGAGCCTGCTCACATTTGTAAAGCATAATCCAGTTCGCACTCAGTCTGTTACAAAGACAGGTAAATAAATCTCATCTGGCTGCAAATATAAATATGCCTCACAGTCTGCATGAAGAATACGTCTTGTAAATGCCAGAAAGATAAACACAAAAAAATACACTTACAGTATGATGCAAAAACCTCTATACATATGTGTATATATACACAGTATGTATGTATATAATATATATATATATATATATATATATATATATATATATATATATATATATATATATATATATATATATATATATTAGACAGAGCCTATACTTCGTAATATACAATGGGCTAAATCACTGGTCAAAGGCATATATCCGGTAGGTAATCAGTAGACAAAAAATTAATTATTAAAACTAAATAATAAAAAAGCCACTCCAACATCTTCAAAATCACAGTATGTTTCATAAATCAAAATTATAAAAACTATTAAAGAAAAGCTGGAGACAGATCTAGAGGATTTTTCCTGACACCTTAAAAGACTGGCCCCCTACCCCCTGCTTATGGTGAGGGCCAGGGTCCTGAAGGCAACTGAAGTGTGATGTTCATCTTGGTAAACAACCTCAGCATCTCTGATAAGGTCTACCAATGAAGGCCTTTTGTCATTTACATCCACAAGGTGGATATTCAATTGAATATAGAATTTAGCCTATTTGAGCATGAGTGTGCAATGACACTGAGACCGATGATATGGTCATTCAGCGTCTGAAACGGAAATTGAAACAGTAAAAAGTAGGACTACGTGCAAGATTTTCTCTTTGAAAACCTTAAAATGCAGTTGCACTATCAAAAAATTGTTAGGAGGGGGTGGAAAGTAAGATGGAAGAAAGAATATTAACGAAGGTACAGTAAGAGGAATGAAAAGGGTTGCAGCTATGGGCCGAAGGAACGCTGCGAAGAACCTTAAGTAATGCTTACAGCTGGATATTCAAGATATGGCCTCTTCTGAACACTGAAACTTACAGTATAAACCATGCTGGTCTTAAGACTCCTTGGGTACCCTAGGGGTGGTGCTGTTCTTCATCAAAAAGGCAGCTACTAAGTTGAAACAGCTGAAGAGATGATCATTCAGCGCTAGATTTTGACTTAGGGGTGCAACAGGAAGAAATCTTTGTTACTCCATAGGCACTGGTTCCCTGGAGTGCATCTAACTAGTGTAAAAGGAATGATCTATATGCAATGGATAACCTTAGTACAGTTTGATGGACAGAATAGTGTGTCACCTCTGTGGAATTCTTCTGAACACTGAAACATTTTCTTCTTCACTGTGCTTGATAACATGTCTTCATCAAAAAGCACTACTAGTCTGCATGGACAGTTTTCCATGTACTGCAGCGTGAGAAGGACCTCCGGATGTAGACACTGATGAAGAACGACTCGCATGAGTGCGGAGAAACCTCTTGCATTACGGCAATGACCAACACAAGCAGAAATTTTGACAACTGAAGTGACATAATGGGTTTGTATTTTTTCAGTGAAGACATCACGGAATAGAAGAATTTCATCCTTACTGTCAATGACTGTGATGCTGAAAAACAACATATATCCCAACAAAATCATAAAGGACATGAGCAGGAAGAAAATGGAGGAATTCCACATTAATACAATGAACGCGCAACTATAACCATCTCCCAGAAAGTCTATAGGAAGTATCACGACGGGTCTTCCCCTGCCCAAAATTAGCAGCTGCTTTTCTGATAAAGAACAGCATCCCATCAAAGGTACCCAAGCAGTCAATGACCAGCGTGGTTTATAAGTTCAAGCCCACTGCAATAACTTCTCTTCCTTCCCATGTTAGAAAAGATTTGATGTGTATTTTTACTTTACAACTGTACACTGAAAAATAATACTGCAACATAACACAAAACTGAAGAAAGGATGTTGCGCTGGCAGTTTACTGCCTCTCTTTGAAATATTCTGACAGGTACACAAAACCTGACTTTTTCTCCCCCCATAGAAAATACTCTGTAGTTAGCTATTTCTACTCTCGTGGTGACCTACTAAAACATCGTGCATTTCTTTCCATTAGTGGGTCATCTGTGATCCGCTTCTTACCACTGGAATACAATATATATACTACTGCACAACTGCAGACTGTTATTGTGGGCGGCTAAATGTAGCTGGCAAGGATGTACTGAACTGGTACGATTCAGTGAACCTTCTGACAAAGATGGTAATACAAAACCACACTACAGGAAAAGGTGCAGTCTTGAATTTGTGTGATATGACCTTTTGTCTTTTCTGGTGGGTCGGTCCTTATCAAGAACTGGCCCTTCTTGATGATGAGGGTTAATCAAAGAAAATGTCCCCATTGCTGGGGTCAAATTAAGATGTGACCCGCTTGCTCTAGTTATCACAAAATCACGACAGTGGTGTCAGGGGCTCCAACATCTTACAAATCCACTTCTCATGTCTGATCACCGGTGGGGAAGTAGGATGGGTGTCAACATTTCTGCCATCTCTTCTTTGGAAACAAAGAAGGGAAAGTGGCATTCTAAATCATCTCTCTTCTTTCAAAAAATACGTCTGTTTTGAGAACAGTTGAAAAGCGACGGGATAAGATAAGTTTCAAGAACTAATGACTGTGGAAGTCAAAGTAATCTTCCCCTGTCTGAGTTAAAGTCTCTCATCTTTCATCAGCGAAACAGCTATATTCACTTAATAAAGGAAAAATAATAAAGAAATTATAACTAACACTTTCCAACAAAATGCTATTTTAATACTGACTGTAAAGGAACCCTCGATAATCGAGGAATGTTTCTGTCTATTAAAATATAAGATAAGAAAGTAATGTGGGAAAACTAGAAAAAAAATGACTAAGGGAGTGCATCACGATATGCTGTCTTAGGGAAAGGAAATTTCATAAATTTATCTTAATCTTAAAAAGAAAGTGCTGGGTCTTAACCGCTGTTGAAACAAAGTAGGAGTACCTTTCCAGTTCAAGACAGAGGGAGGAAAATGAACACCTAAAGTAAAGTTAGTTAAGCCCCAAAGAAAACAAAATCGATCGATGAACACGGAACTTTGTCATTAAAAAGAAAAAATGAAATAAATTAGCAACATAAATTAGCTGGTACTAACTTGGTGCTAAATTCCGGTAACCCTCCTCCTCTCTCTCTCTCTCTCTCTCTCTCTCTCTCTCTCTCTCTCTCTCTCTCTCTCTCTCTCTCTCTCTCTCTTTCTCTCTCTCTCTCTCTCTCTCTCTCTCTCTCTCTCTCTCTCTCTCTCTCTCTAACATAACATGCATGGCAATGCCAAGCCTAACAAGCTACTGTCCATTACATTGTTACTATCACGGAAATCCAAGATCAGGAGATCGAACTTAGAAGTCTTCACGACCTATTTAACAGCAGACGATTACTATTACACGTATGATCTAGCCAACATGGTACAAGCCTAATTCCTTTAGGGTCCCTTCAAAATTTCCTAAATGAAAGTACTCTCTCTGTGTTGATCTGATAAATTTTGGGTATAACAAAATTTGCGACGAAATTGGTGAGAGTACGGTCCACTTTCTTTTTCACTGCCATCGTAAGAGGGACTGTCTAAAGCAACTGAGCTAAGGGGCATAATAATGAGGGTTGATAAGCCTTCATGGAGCTTTGCTGTCTCCAGACGTTCTTGCTTCGTATTGTTGCCAGCATGCCTTAGAAGGTGTTACCCTTCGATTTTAAGCATCGATCTTTGGGATGAACTTCCTAGTCGCAAGCCAGAGCTCCTGGAAATAGACTGATTGGCTTATACGTTGAACACTTCAGGCATTCATTGGTGGCCACTCGCTCAAATGCTGGTCAACCCCTAATTTTATCAGTTAAAAACGTTAAGTTTGGATTAAAAAAAAAAATCCGATGAACGTAAGAATCGTGCACTGTACATAACATAAAGTAAATGAGACATTTTTTTCCCCTCTATGGATTTGACAACCAGAAAATCCGGAAACCCAAATAAATAAAAATTTTCCTATAACAGTCAGACCGCGCAACTGTTAACACTTTGTATACTTTAATGTGAATCAGACTGGTCTATGTACACACAAACAACTATGTAATGCACAAACACTTACCTGTATAATATGTCAATGTTTTCCGCATAAAGGAGCCAAAACGCTCATTAAAATAGATAAGCAAACAAATCTGGTGGTAACTTCGTGGCAGAGCATTGGGTGGCAGCGTCACCAGTCAGCAGCGAAAAAGGGCAAGAGGCTAACAAACCGGATGGCTAATACGTCATTGTAATACATATATTAAAATGAGTAAATGGTAACCCTTATCAACACCATTACAAGACCTACAGCCAAGAGCTGAATGTAATGACCAAGAAACTTGAAATTTGATGAAGCTCAGCATCCAAAACAAAGAGCGAGCCTTCCCCAGGTTAAGCAGTCAACACGCATCAGGGTTACTGCAAGGAAAAGAGATGACAGATTATTATTATTATTAAAGTAGTTTAACCCAAAACAACAGAACGTCCCCAAAAACTTCCCCATTACCCGATTCCTCCTCCTCTTCCCAAGCGGGTGAGGACTCACTCCTTCCCAAAACTGTCCTAAAAAGGTAGAATCCCGGAGGTAAATTCATCAAGGACTCGATAAGCACTAGGAGGATGCACTGGCCCCGTGGGACTCCTGTCCTTCACAGCATAAACACACAAATAGATAAAAGGGAGAACGGGGTTGGCGGGAGGGATAACGCAGTGTCCATCAACGGAAGGACAAAAGCTATGTGATAAGAGAGAGAAATAATGGTGGAATGATATACACGTAAACAGGCCGTTTACGAGAAATAGGATTAAAAGAGCAGGTAGATTAAAACGAGAGAATCATCTTGGAAGGGGAAGGCAAAATTTCACAACGAATGAACTGACACAAAAAGAGAAGGGACAGTGACCAGTATGGATGCAGAAAGATGAGAAAATGGAAAGAAAAATTTATTTCAGACAGGATATGGAATCTAAAATAATCCTAAACAAAATACATGAATGGACAGAGGAGAGAGAGAGAGAGAGAGAGAGAGAGAGAGAGAGAGAGAGAGAGAGAGAGAGAGAGAGAGAGAGGACTTTAAATAAAATTCTTTCAACAGGTATAAAGTCCGTGGGTGGACCATGCCATTTTCCT